>NC_084666.1:72961242-73261242 GCF_028389875.1 Rhea pennata
CATTTGAAGATCTACCTAGGCAAGCATATCCAACTTAATAAGGGAAAGAAACAAGAACAGTAGTATAGCAGATTCCAATTTAATCTTTATCACTGGTACTGGGAGAGCATTCCCATCAAATTGGAGAACAAAATAACATAAGACAGATGAAACCAGCTTCAGAACAGTGAAGAAAATGAATTAAGTAGCTTCACAAGTCATCATACACTGAAGGGATTAATTTGTCTAGTCTGAACTTCCTTTACTGTCTTAGAGGCTGCAAAAACAGCTCAACAGAATGGCACTTTAAATTTAGGAACCTAGTCAAAAATCTAGGAAGTGGGCATCCCCTGAACACTTATCACAGATGTAGCTGTTGAAGCTCTTCTGTATTACAAATATTTGATGGTCACCATAATTATCTTGAAGATAGCACAAAAAAAAATTAAAATTGTTTTTTAAAAAAGCTCAGCTTCATTGGGAGACCCACTAATAAGTAAACAACTCCAAATGACACACTGAAATTATCTACTATCTAATTTACATCTGCTCCTCCTTGTACTAATACTAGCTTTCAACTTTGTATTTGGTCCATTTTTTTTCCTTTAAGGGTGATAATACTCCTACCCCACCTTCACTTTGCTAAACTGGGCCAAGTTCTTCCTGTCTGCTCTCAAAGTAAAAATAAGCTTCTTCAAAACCCTCTACAACCAAGTTGGACTTAAATTTTCTTGAACATGCCTCCATAAGGGTACACACTAGTCCAAAAAAGCTAACTTCCTTGTAAAACTGCACTAGAATTTATCTACCCTCATTAGGGATTACTTTTAAATGTGTACATACCTTTCATCACTCCTTGATATCATTAGTTAGTTCAGATAACCACTAAGACATTGATAATCCAGATATCCATATTCTTCTTTACCCTCTACTACTTCTGATACAATCTCTCTTTTTTCTAAACAAACAATTAAGTCTTTTTATACCACAAAAGCATGACCTTCACTTTACAATAGATTGCATCATACATCTCCTGGTGCATTTTTAAGGTCATTTAGTTCTTTGACAATACAAAAAAAAAAAAAAAAAAAAAAAAAAAAGATTTTAACCAACTGCTTCAGTTTCTCTCTTTAGCCACAGTTGAACTTCAACTCTCTTAATCCTCAATGACTATATAAAATGAAGTCATTCCAGAACAAAACCTTAAGAAAAATCTCATCTGCTTTTACTCTCTTCCTGTGCTACTTAGTTGTCTTCTTAACTCACCTGTTTTGATGGTTACATCTCTAGTTGTCAGCCTGACTAAGTTTCCAGCCTCCTTTAGGTGCTTTAGTGAATTTCTACTACATCAGCACTACTTTTTTAAGTTTTGTTATTGGGGTTGAGGACAGAGGCTGTTTAACCGGATATTATGTACCTTTGTTAACGCACGCTGCTTTTTATTCAGATTTCTATTTATTTCTTAACTTATAAAATTAAGCATTTTGGACATTCAAGCCTTTCAATAGTGCTTCTGCTAAAAACTGAGGCAAAGTGCTCATTTCATTTTAGAACCACAAGATTATTCTCACTGCCCCAGCCTTGCTCAAGTGTAATCCCCTGTTGCAGCTGTTACCCCAAAGAGAAAATGAAACTTCTCAATAAGCAGTCGACATATTTTTCTCCTGGGAGAACTATGTAACAATTCTGCTGAACATCCAAGTTTCCTTCCCACTGAAAAACTATGCTTTCTCCCAAGACGTATCTTTCATTTCTGCCCAGCCTATTCTACAGTTAGCAAAGTACTCAAGACCCTTCTGCCACACTTAGTATTTTCCATTCATTTAGTTGTCCTTGTTTTAGGAAGCATAATAAGCTTCAAGTGATGAAATCCTAATCCTTAAAAGGACCTTAATGTGGTATTCTTGAGACCTAAGCTTTTCCACAGCTCCAAAGAGACTAATATCTTTGACAGCTCTCCATACTAAACTATCTTCAAAAGTGCAGAGATAAACACATCCCAAGCTTTCTACATCAATTTAAAAGACTGCATAAAATCCCAAAAGGTTTAAAGACTGACTGTTGACAACAGACTCGGGTAGAGGTTTACGAGAGATGTTTGTCTGATGGAATAAGGCTGCTTGCCATTCATCACACACCCCTCCTCAGACCTGTTCTCCCATAATAAAAGCACGCTACTGACAAGCACACTTGTCAGCTTGCATGACCTATCAGGATCTGGTCGTATTAGACAAGATAATGACTCCATATTCAGAGAATTTCAAATAAAAATTATCTCCTCCCAGTAATAAATTGGGGAATTTCAGCATTCACACTGTGATACAATTTCCTAGAAGATTTATCATTCAAGGGTCAGTAAGAAGGCAATCACTCCCACAACTGGAAAAAGTTAGCAAAACAATGCCAAGAATGCTAGGAAAACCTCTAAGGATTCACTGACAGCACAAGCTCAAAGTAAAGGCATTCAGCTTATAATACTTTCTCTAGGAACTCCAGGGCAAGAAATTTCAACAGCTAGCTCCATCTCAAGCGAGATTCCAACATTCAGCCCAAGACTCATGAGCTAATGCTTTTAAACTGTTAGCAGTTTCTTACTCTTACACCAGAAATTCACAAGCAGAAGGTAGTTTTGCAACATTAAAGTACTTCCGAAATAAGCATTCATTTAAGACTAAATAAAATTGACAGAGTTTTATTGTGTGGTAAATTAGTAGTATCCTGGCACAGAACGACAGAAACTCTTCTGAACAGCAAAGGACCTTCTTCTCCGTTAAATGCTTACGTAAGCCCTACACTCATTTTGGAATTTCAATCCTGTAAAGCATGGAAAAAAGGAGAAAGGAAAAGCAGATCTTTATACATAATATTGCCGCAATGATGCGATGAAACCAGAACCTCATTAGAAGCCATTCTGCCGAGCTCTATGCCTGCCAATTTATACAGTAGACATATTTTAGAAGGTGTTTTCTATCTTACTAGAAAAGCCCCTATGATTTTGCTATGGAGGAAATGCCCAGGGCAAATGAAAATAAAACTGACACAAAGCTATAATAAGAAGAAAACCACATATTTTTAAAATCAATTAAAAGGCTTGGTTATTTTCCTCCACCAAAAGCATAACATTTCTGCCCCCAATTTTATTCAAAGTGGAACTTTCAGTAGGAGAGCTTCCGTTAAAGTTCTCCCCTTGAAGTACCTATGCTTTCATTGGCTGTTATTCTTAGACTGCTGTAAACCTTTATTCTGAGAACCTTAAACTCAGTAAAGAAATTGGGAAGATCGGAAACACATGCAGAGAGAACACCAGTTTGGGGACAAGGATAGTGGTGGGGAGGCATCCTTCCTACAAGTAATTGGTGTGTATGCCGTTCTTCTTTCATTCATGAAAGATTTGTGGTAGGACAGCTATGTGCAGTTTAAGTGGCCTTGGCATAGCCTCTAAACAAGGTACAAATTGCTCACACGTGTGAGTCCACCAACACTCATATTAGTAGATAGGTATTAATCCAAGACAATTAATACCTAAGATAGGTATTAATCCAAGACATCTTCACATTAGTATGTGCAAGTGAGTAAGAGACAGAAACCATGTTTTATCTACATATACTACGCATGTAGATCATTTTATATACAAGTAGGAGAAGATGCCCACTTAGGTAGATAGCTGCTCCATATTTCCCCCTGGTTACTGTTCGTAAGCAAGACTGCTTTCCCTCAGATCTGATACGATGAATCACATTTTGGCGATTTCAACTCCAGAACCCTCTGCACAAATGTTAATGTAAACCTCGGTAGCCACGAAAGGATGGAATGTAGTGAGCAGGACGCTAGCTCCTTTTTCTCCCAGTTCTTCAGTCATTAAGCTCATATAAAAACATGTGAGGAACATGCCTAACACCTTCACCCTAAGCAATTTCTACAGGTAACAGCTGTCAGCCGCTGGAAGTTGTTGAATAACTCAGTTTCTAGATTAGAATTCCCACTTCCTTCCTAAGTAGCAAAGTACATAATTTTCTTATGTGTATAATAATCCAATTAACTGAACACTGATATGACCTATTTCCATGCCAATTTCTAATCCAGGATCTGCTGGATCAGGATCTCCATGTCTGAACAGCTCTACATTTAGGTGGAGTGTTAGTAGTGATGACTTCAGACTTGATTTATACCACATTTCTGGAGCTATTCTAACTGCTATGGAAACAAGCAGAGCCCAGAATATCATACTTTATTGTTCTCTCTTTTACAAAGTCATCAGTAAATGGAGTTACTTTGCTGGTACTTTCACATTTATGGACTAAACTGTTTTATGGAAAAACTTCTCCCATCATCTACAGCAATACTAAGTCTGGAATTTAACAGAGAACAAGCTGTTGGGAAAGGCTGAAGTAGGAAGAATATATATACACTGAATAAAACCAAAAAGAACTTTCTGTGTTAGTTATGTTCTTTTAAATGCTTGCTCACTTCTAGTTTCATCTGAAGTTACTTAGAAGACCAAGAAATACTAGGGACCTCATAGCAAAACAGAGATGCATCTACTGTCAGCACAGTTGCCCTGACTGCTTGACATGTTAAAATACTTCTGCCTGAACACCTAAATGTTCTGTGCCAGTTCAATACCTGCTGTTCCCCATCTCTATTGACTGTCTTCAGGAGGAAAATCTAAGTTCAGTTTTAACTCCAATTATCAGAAGAATGGTACAACAACTAAGTTATGGACATCTGCCCTTCTCAGTCCAAGATGCACTCACAATATGAGCCTCATTTTAGCTGAAAAACTCGAAAGGTTTTCAAGAGTTCAGGGGAAAATAAAAAAGAAGAAAAAAACAACTTATTGTCTGAAACAGTATAGCTAGACAACACTTACTGGCTTGACATCAAAGACCCTTCCAAACCAACAGGCACACAGGAGTAATCTCTCCCATTCTAATTCGAATTAAATCAGTCACACAAAGCCTAACGGAATTGTTTCATTGTGACAAAATCTAATAAATGCATTAGAAGTTACTAAACCAAACAGCCACTTTCAGTTATTGCAGAATTTATATCAGAGAATTTAAATATGGCCCAGACTGGACAGAATACAACACAGACTGCTCAGGTTATTTCTATCAATAACTAGTCCAACGGTTGGAAAAAGATGCATATTCTGCAATACCTATCTCTGGATTACAGTGAAAACCACCACTAAAGATGACTGTTGTTCTTGAAATCTTTTTTGTCAAATGCAGGAAATAGGCTTGTAATATAGCTCACTGAGAATTATATTCCTACTTGTATTTCAAGTCTAATTCACTCAAATAATTTCTTAAGTGACACTGCTTCATATACTTCAAAACTGCCAACATTGATAAAGTTACTGAAGGCAGCGATCTGCTGGCTAACCTTTTGATCCTACACAAGGTGATGCTCGGTCGAAACAGTCCAACAGCCCCGAAGCGCAGGAGGAATTACATCTGTAGCAACTTTCATAACAAACGCTGCACTTGGCAGAGCTCTTTGTTCCTCAGCGCTCAGCTGAAGAGAATATATCAAGTCCCACATACATGAACAAGACATATCCAGAGCTGATGCAACAGCTCAAAAAAGAAAACCCTCAGCACCCCTTCCCTTGTTGCACCAGCTTTAGTACCTTTTGGTCCCATCACAGACCAGCGATTCAGGACAATGAGAGCTGGCAAAACCTAAGCACTGTAACTGCACAGCTGGGAATAACCAGAGGAGGAAGAGATTTCCCTCTCTTGGCAGATGTTAGATATTGGATCAACTCATTCCATCATGCTGTGCCATACTCTGAAGATTTCTGCAGAACAACTCCAGTCCACACACCTACATTTCTAAAAACTCCCTCAAAGATGCAAGTACACTGAGCCTGATTTTACACAGAAGTTCAATAGATGCATAAACATCTCCCACATACACAGGCCCTTTGGAAAGTTCAGCACATGAAGTTTGCCACTATAACTATCACTGAGAAGATCCTTTATCAAGCTGGTGCTTCCCAAAAATACCAGCATGCTGTTATGCCAACTTTCACTTCTGTTAGTGACTGAGACGGACAGAAGGCATATGTTCATCTATCTAGCAGACTAAGTTAAAGTAAATGCTCTTATTCTTCAAGCTAGCTTGGTTGCTCGTACTATGATTACCATACTGATCACAGCTATGCTTTGTGACTATTTTATGCTAGCCAGCACAGACCAATTCCTTTGCTGCCTTTCACTGAATAATGCAGAAGTGGTAATGGTGACACTGAAAACTGCACAAACTCTTGAACACAACACTGCTTCCATCCCCTCTCTCTCTTCCCATTCCAAAAATGCTGCTCTACCAAACCCAACACATTTTATCTGCAAGTGTCAAAGCTTTAAAGTTTGGGGGGGTGGAGGGGGAGGGAAAGAAAAAAAAAAAAACATGATGTACCTTCCAGGGCTGAGCCAAACACTTTCAAATACAAGATCCAAAGAAGTTGTAGAGTAACTTAAGAGAATTACTTTGCCCTTTAGTATGAGAGTTTTCACAGATCTGTAGCATGCTCAACAATTCAAGTCCTCAAAGGAACCATAAATATTTTCTGACAGGCATTTAAATGAATAGTCCCACCAAAAAGGGGAGTCCTCATCCTTTCTCCCTATTCAAGTTCCTGTCCCTTTGCTGTATCAGCACAAGCTCTTGTGTGACTGCTTGACAAACTCGATCAAGGAACTGATCAGCTATAAGCATACTTACTGAGAGTTTTAATTTTTTTTTTCTTCTTTTTATCAGGGGGAGAGAGGAGGGGAAGGAGTTGCCTTCCGCCCTCCCTTTTTTTTTGAGCAGCAGCACTTATTTAGATGTGCTCACTGCAATCTTCACAGAAACCGGATTCCCTGACATCAAGGGGATTAGCATCCTCACTGATAAAGACTCAAAACAGCACTGAGCACTTCAGGAAAACCTAAGTTGCCTCATGAGTTTGAATTCTCAACTTCTCTGAAGTCCTGTTCACCATTCGGTGGCTTAAAAAAAAAATCTTACTACTTGCAGAAGGGCATAAAAAGGAAAACTCTGCTGGTAAAACACTTCAGGACAAGGCTGAACAAGAGGAAATAAATACTTCAAGTTGTAAAGTTAAGGCCCAGGGAAACATTTGAGTCACCAAATATCTTGCATATGCAGATTTAGTTGTGACCTCCAGCTTCTCATAAAAGAACATGTTCCAGTCCTGTTCTTAAGAGACTGGGAAAAACTAGGAGGATAAAAATTATCTTTTTACCTCTGTATCAGTCCCTGCCTTAGAGAGAGGTTTCAGATGTTCCCCTTCTGCTCTATTCCACAAAATAGCTTTGCAAAGAGGGACAGATGTACTAGCTTATAAGGTAAATATTCCTGTTTCACTTGGGCAGGGGAAAATGAATCTGAGCCCAAACACAAGGCAGCTTCCCTGTCAAAGAAGGATCAAGTCATGTTGCATGAAAGATGCCCCTACTTTTATATCCTCCCCTGCTCCTTCAGGTTAAAAATAATAGTAATATGACTCCAAACAAATGAACATACAGGTACTTCACTTTTTAACTGTATCAATATGAACTTGATGAGAACAGACACCAAAACAAACTGATTGCAACATTTCATCATACTTATTAGCCCTCCGTTTTCCTAGTTCTACTATCTAGCACCTGAACAGCTGCTGCTCAGATGCGTAATTGTACATGCACAAAGCTGTCCATTCTTAATCGCTAGCACCATCAAGTGCTAGTTCAAGCTAGGACATTGTAAAAGTAAAAAAAAAAATAAAATAAAGTTTATTTCAGCTTTTTATTTCCTAGAATACACCACTGTATTTGTAAGACATGAGCATCGAGCTAAACCACAGCAGAGCAAAACCACCTGTGCATCAGACGCCAGTAATTTCATTCTGTCAGAAAGGGCTTTGGATAAGGAAGCAGAATGATCACACTTACAACATTCAATCTTAAAGAAAAGATTGCAAGCACAAATGAAGCCATCTTAAACACATGCTCAGTCTCAAGTCTGATTTTTATCCTGGTCTACAACCATTACCTAATATGAAAGGTGAAAGAACAGTGAAGGAATTCCTACATGTGGCTTACTTCTTCAGATAGCTGTGGGTTTAAGAGTATATAAGGTAAGAAGTGTCTGGAAAACATCTGGAACCCTGAGATAACCTCTGGGTATTGAATAACACAACGCATTGACTGCTTAGTGAAGACAGAAAGAAAATGCTGCCCTTTATTGGTCAAGTATACGTTCTTCTAAAATACTCCTGTTGTCCTTGCACAATGACTGCACAGAGATAGCCAGAATTCACACGCTAACACCAAGACATACTTACATGTGCCGACAAAGCTGCCTGTGTGTTACGGAAGATACTCTTCTCCAAGTATATCTGTTAAATACCCTTATCCAAAGCATTTGCTAACATTAAATCTTTACCCACACACACACTTGGTATTCTTTTTTGAGGCATCACAAGTTATTTCAGGAACACCAGGATTCAGAAAGCACACAGAGCTGCAGGAGCTCTACAGATACAGGATACCTTCTCAAGATCCCATTTCCCGTCAGCCACCTAGAACGCCATACCACAAAGCTATCAGAAGCACACTGCCCACTCACAAACAAGCCTGCTGCCCAGCAAGGTAGTCACAGATCCCACCTCAAATGGCCTGAAGACTAATATTATAAATGTGTCATATTTTATTTAACTCAAAAGGGTTTGTTTCTTTAGCCTTGCAAACAAACCCTCCTTATCGGTCCTGGATTTGCATCAGGAATTTTGAATTCCCACTCACAACTTCCAAATCAGTTGTATCCTAAGTACACATGAACAGTCTTGTTTTGAAAAACATGAAGAATAGGAAAACATATATAATCCCATTTGTCTTTGAAGTTGACAAACGAGCAAATTTGCTTGTATCTCAGCTAAATCTTTTCCACCAAAAGCATTCGCTTTAAAGAACTACATTACTAACTGAAAATAAGGAGCTTTTAGCTCCAGATTGCATATAAAGGAAGAGTTAAGCAGCTCTCCTGGAGAAATACAGCCTTACATGCAGGGAAATAAACAAATTCACATGGCGCCACTGACAGATAACACCAGATCATGTAGTGATCATTTTCTGCTAGCAGCTTCTTTTTTAGACCTAGATATTCACTAATAACTTCAATTAGGTAAACAAACATCTTGAAAATGAAAAAAATACACAGTAGGTCTAAGAAGATATCATTTATTAGCTCAACATACCTAAAGTCTTTCCCACGCACGAAGAGGCACCACTCGAACCTACTTACCAGCTCAGACAGTAACAGCACACACGTTCTCCTAACAAGTACATGAATTTGAGTAACCTGTATTGCTTCAGAAAAGGGGGCATATGCAAGACATGATCTGCAGCTGATGGCAAGAAAACAAAGAGGCAATGTATCTGCCTGTAATGACGAGGCAGGGAACATCGAGCCAGTCAAATCATTATTCCAGTTTTCCAAACCGATTTTACTGGAATCCATTCAGTGAAAAATAACCAAGGGACATAAAACACTTCTGGCAACACTTCTAGCAGTCAGTTACAGAAAATTTTACTGTTGTGGAATTTCATTGCAGAATTCAACTAACCAACCTGCCCTGCGAGCCCTGACAGTTCAGGGACTTTTGACAGCTATCATTTACGTATTTTCAGGCAAACCTGAACTGCCTCTCCAGATCAGCAGAAAATTAAAGGCTGCTAACTCTTGACAGTTTATTCCATCATACTTACCATATTCCTCACACAAGATAAAACATAAATCTCACCACTAGCACCAAACAAATGCAAAAATATTTTCTGTAAGAGTGGGTTTTGTATCAGGAGTATATACCATACAGGTCAGCATTAGGGTCAGGGTTTCTGAGCTGTCTTTATAAGATTATTTCTAGAGATAGAAAATGTCTGCCATGGACTCTGCTGCAGCTCACCTGGTTTCTCCGTCAGGTCAGTTGAACTGGTGTAGGATAAGTATTGTTATACCATGTGACACACTGTATTAACTGTACCAATAAGGAAAAAGCCAAAGTCACCTTAGCTCTTACGCAATAAGTTTTTTTCTGAGGGATTTCACTATCATTTCTTCTTCTGAAGGGAAAAAACAAGACCGTTTAGGGAAGAAATGCTGAAGGGTGCAGTGGTAGGGAAAGGATTATAGGACAAAATACAGGACTTTGAATTGTACATCAGGATTTCATACACTAACAAGGACCCATCCCAATTAGTTGCATCTTCAGCCCTTTAGGTGAAGGGACAAAGATGAAAGTAACAGCAGTACAGAACGTATCATTCAGTGGTCAGCTGAGGCATGCTGGCTGTTTAGTGGCTTTGCAGAAGCTAAGGGCCCTCTTATTCACACTTCTGTACTCTCAGCAGTACAATTAAGAGACTTGCCATAAATTTGGCAGAGATTAGAAAATAAAATTAATGCTTGAAATCAGTAGCTTACATTAACTTCTAATCTGTTACAACCTTTTAAAATTAAGTATTATAGCTGTCTGTTTGTAACACTCACAGTAAGCCCAATTTTCAGATTAACACCTTATATCCAAAGATCAAATGAGCTGTTAAGAGTAGCTTCTTCTGCATGATGAGGTTTTGAAACAACAAAAAATCCTAATTCTCTGCTTTGTCTTCACTAGTTCTGTTCAACTACTAATTCATCCGCAATTGGGTAAAAAGAAAGGAAATCATCACACACACCACATACACACAAAAGTATCTTCTTTATGGAAGCAATGACAGCAAAATAAAAACAAGAATATCTAAGAAACAGCTAAGAAATCTAAAATATTCTTTTCATAGGGAACTGCTTTCAGGTATATCTACCATTAGCATTCCTAAGCATAATCCTCAATTATTCGCAGAAATCATTTGAGAATCAGTGACAAACTAAACTGACCAGAATAACAGCTCCAAGACTGATCTACATCTACTCATCATGAGACTCTTCAGTCAAGGGAAAAAAAAAAAACAAACAAGACTTACACATTCATAAAATGAATGAGACATAAAGAAAATGTAGTTATGAACCACATAGTATTTTTACTAGTTCATTACCAGAAGCAAACATTCTGGAAGTTCAAAGACTTGAAATCAGCTTGTAAACAGAGTTTAGATTGAACAATTAAACCTTTCTGTGTTTCACAGGGAAGTTCTAATGCATTCCTGACATCAGCCTCTCAGGTATCAGCTCCTGCACAGACGAGGACTTGCTCATTTTTTGTTTCACTGTACCATTCCATAGCAGATTCACAGCAAGCGTTTAACAGAGTCAACACATACAAGAAAGCTCTCAAGAAGTCTACAGATCTATGTATTTTTTCAGAACCTGTTCAGAGGAACTGCTAAGCCATGTTTTCACACACAGACATCCCCCTGCCCCCCAAAAAACTGTGAATAATAAATAGATAAATAAAAATGCTCTCAAACAATACTACTATTAGCTTCATATTACATGTCAACTTTCACCTAATTTGCATACTTTAAGAAGAGTGGCAAACAAGCCTTTGACCTGTCTCCTAATATGTGAAATTTGATAGGCAATTTTCTTCATCTTCAGGTATTAGAGATTAACCTCACAAGAATAAGCTGCATTTAACTGGAGGTAGAGGGAACACTGTACAGAAGCCCAGCAGAAGCATCTTTCCTTAAGCGTTCGTTGAATAGAGTGGCCTAAGAAAGCAGTCTTTTTCAATTACACTTTTCACACAATTCTGACTCTGAACAGAGACACACTAACCAGCAGAAGATCCAAGGAATGAATATCACTATGGATGCAATTCTGTTTCTAACCATGAATAATTTGTACCTCAAGCTTCATAGTAGCTGGAAGAAAACTACGTAAGGTCTGTAAAAAATATTTACATGGTTCATTCAAAAATTTCAGCCATAAACATTTAACACATCAGTCGACTAAATTTTCATGTGGCCCTGTACCTATGCAGTTTTTGCCTGAACGCAGACTCTGAACTATCACCTGATCAAATTGTCACTGTAGTCCCATTTGATAGTGAGATATAGCTCCTTAAAACAGCTCATCAGAGCACTTCTTTAAAAAAAAAAATGAAGAGTTTGGTTTGTTATA
Organism: Rhea pennata; assembly: GCF_028389875.1. Lineage (NCBI taxonomy): Eukaryota > Metazoa > Chordata > Aves > Rheiformes > Rheidae > Rhea > Rhea pennata. Next base: position 72,973,336 of record NC_084666.1, read on the forward strand.
TATAACCTGATGACTCATAAACTAAGACCAGAATTCTGCTAGAATGCACACAAGTTGACCTCCTGCTCAGTAAAACAGATGGTGTGCATGTACACCTGAAAAACAGAAACCTGCCACAATAACTGACAAAGTTTTTCTAATGTTTGACTTCCGTCGTTTTTCTCTCACCTTTAGATTACTCTTCCTGCCTACTGGAGTTCCCACTTTAATTAATTAGTGGTTAGAAAAAAAATTGCCATTTACAGACTATACTGGACTGTGCTATGAAGAACATCGGGTTTTTTGGGGGGCAAACAGCAGTTCACTGCAATTTCACAAAGTAACCTTGGAGATTACCCAAGGTTACTTTTCATAGTACCCATTGTAGTCAGAGCTCATTATGCAGTTGCGATGAAATATCAATTTAACTTCTTCCAGAGCCCCATCCAGTGCCTATGCTTCCACATTGAGTTGTAACAGCATTCAGAAACAAGGCTGAGATGAAAACATCTAATCACTACTTCTCATTCCATTCCATCAGCTCAGCAATGACCAAACCAAAACAATGTCTTTCCACTCATGAGGTTTCCGTGATTTAGTATCTGTCAGGTTTCCAGTTATGCTTCCTCGACTTGCTCCTTCTGTACTCATGAAATCCAGATGCTGTCGCACTAATAGTCAAATCTCAAGTTCCTCACTTCAGAGATTAGAGGAGACTTGAAGTATTAAGCATGGGAAGGAAAAAAACTAGACAAACTCTAAGTTCACAGAGCTAACAAACTAAATGACTGGGAGGGAGCACCAATTGCTGCATCATCCACTGCAGTTTATACAGTGTTTCCACAATATTTTCCATTTACAGTAAAACCATAAACTTAAAATTAATTTTTTTTACTTTGTGTCTTCCAGATTGCCAGTGGTCAGAAGACCACAATCAAACTGCTGAAAGCTACACAAGCTGCATCATTTGATCCTGAAGTCAGTGAGGAAAAAAAATAAAAAACAAAACAGGCTTTTTGTAAGCAACCTGAATGACCAAGAATAATAATTATTATAAAGGAAGCAGAAATCATGCATTTCCTGATTCATCCTGAACCTGATAAACTCAATTATGTTAACTTCTTTTTTGTGTACTTACCTGCTCAATATTTAAACTCAGAACACCCAGCCTAGGAAGCCTTCACCTTCTGTGACTAAGATGAAAAAGTCAGGGAAGCTTCTAGATGCCAGAATTGCCTTCCCAGCTATTGATATCAACTATACAAACAGTTCTGTCAAAAAAGGGCAAGTGTTCTTCTGCTGCCTCATGATATTTTAATGACCATTTGCTTTTCCATCTCCCTGCACATCTTAAAGCATATTAAATGGGTATCTGGCTACAAAAAGTGAGGGCTCATGTCAGCTGAGACTTACACGCATACCTCCCTTTTCTTTGCATTTCTTGCCACACCACGTACAATATCGATTGAACTTATTTGTATAAGGAGCCATTTTGAAGAGTGGGCAACTAACAGCCAAGGATCACATAATAAATATGTTTATGATTTCGCCAGTAAGTCTTACTTTATCTAAATTCTTTTAAAGGTTCCTTTCATCCAGATAGTTAACTCAACTGAAACATCTGGTATATCTCTAGACAGTTTTCATTCCCCCCTTGCCTTGCACCTCCACCGTGAAACTCAATAATCTCTTCTCAAGCAAGTAACCAACTCTGAACTCTTCAAGTACCTGTAGGACTGCTAGATGTCACATTTCAGCACCTGAGCACAGCTGTCTAACTTCACGCTTTGAGAATTTTTACCCATATGATGCTATTCACTTTCCTAAAACAGGTAGTACAAGAACAAAATACCAGACATAATTACTTGTTAATCACAACACGCACTCACTGTGTACAATTTCTTTTACAACTTGATAAATGCTTCTAATATCAACTTCTGTAGACATAAGTAGTAGAGTACTTCTACATCATAGAGAAGCTATAATAGCTTAGCTCTTAACTGTATTGAACTCTTCCTTCCCTTTCTTCATCCCCTTTTTAATAACTAACACGAAGATAGAATATGTCACTTGAAATCCAAACTGCTTACAAATAAAGCTCAAAGAAAAGCTTGCAGATTTACAGCGGACTATTTCAATGATGCTGTTAAAAAAAAGCAGAAGTGAACATCCAGCTTACTAGGTTATAAATATAAAATTAGTCAGCAAAGCAACTGTGTGTGGCTATATATGCAAACAAGAAAGGGGATTTGGTCTTTATTTGCCCTTTCCAGTGATACCTACCTGAAAAACCTAATACTAAACGAGAACAAGTTGAAAATGCTTCCCCTGTACTTATTTCAGTATGACGTTTAAACGGCAGCTGCCGTCAGGCTCAGAGAGCACTTGGGACAAGAGTAAAATGACCAGGACTCCATGGCAGCCTTTGCTTTAGCTGGAAAAAAAAAATCACCTGCTTTTATTCATGATGAATCTGTTCCTGCTATTGATGGTGCACAGAGGTTCCAAGCAACACACCCTGCCTAGCACGGGCCTGTCCCCAAGGCTAAGCTCAGGTTATTTGGGGTACCAGGTGCACTCGCAAGTTTAGACCCTAGGGACTTGGCTCTGAGCTGAAAGAGCAGGCCACGGGATAGGTGCATATGAAGCACAGAACAGGTCTGGGGCCTTTCCCCACAGCAGCAGCCTACTCAAAAAAGGGGGGGGGGGGGGAAGGAGGAGGAGAAGGGGAAAAAAAATAAATAAAAAAGGGGAAACCAACCAAATAACCCCCAAGGGAAACCCCAAAGCAGAGACCAAAGCCGAATGCAAGCTCCCCCCCCCCACACGAAATCTTGGGGGGGGGGAGGTGTCTCCACCGGCGGTATCCCCCGCTGGCATGGCCACCTCAGACCCCCCCCCCCAACACCCCCCCCAGGCGGCCTCCCGCCGTGCCCGGCCCACGGCCCCGGTCCCGCCCCGCCACGAGGCGGCCCGGGGGCGGCGCGGTGCTGCCCCCTTCCTGCCTCTGCGGCAGGGCCCCGCGGGCGGAGGAGGCGGGAGTGGGGGGGGGGGGGGGGGAATTATGAAACCGGATCAGGAGGGCAACCCCCGGGGCCTCCCCCACCCCGCCGGTACCTCGGAGACCTCCTCCTCCTCCTCTTCCTCCTCGTCTTCCTCCTCCTCCTCTTCCTCCTCCTCGCTGCCGCCGTTGCTGCTCTCGCTGCCGCCGCCGCCGCTCTCGCTGCTGCTGGCCGCCCTGCCGGCCCGCCCGTTCCGCTTCGCCTTGCCCGGCGGCGGCTTCTTCTTCAGCAGCAGGTCGCACACCCGCACCAGCCCCCGCGGCGCCGCCGCCGCCCCGGCCGGGCACGGCGGCGGGGCGGGCGAACCGGCGCCGCCACCGCTCAGCGCCTCCGGCGGCCCGGGCCCTGCCGTGGCGCTACCGGCTTCGCCGCCGTCGCCTCCCTCCTCCGCTGCCGCCGCCGCCGCCGCGCTGGGCGCCTTCTCCATGGCCGCCGCTCGCCGGCCCCCGCGGAGGAAGAGGCAACCGGGGCCGCCGCTGCCTCGGTCACCTCTAGCGCCGGCGCCGCGCTACCTCTCGCGATACTTGCTGCCGCCGTCACTAACGGCCGCTCACGCCGCCGCGCGCGCTGCCGCCGCAACCGCCCGGCGCGAGCGAGCGAGCGAGCGAGCCCGGCCCCGCGCCCCCCCCCCTCCCCCCGGCGCGCGCGCTCGCCCGCTCCGCCGCGGCCCCCTCCCGGCGGCGGCGGCAGCGACCCCCCCCCCCGCCGCTTCTGTGCGTGCCTCGGTCACCGCCCCGGCGCCGGAAGCGCCGCCGACGTCATCACCCGCCGCGGCGGCGCCGGGCGGCTCTTTTCCCTCTCGCTCTTCCCTTCGCCGCCTCCGGCCGTTGCCCCGCCCCTGCGCGGCCGCTCTCGCGCCGCCCCGCCCCCTCCAGCACCGCCCCGCGCCGCCCCGCCTCGCGCCCTCGGGCGGCTCTAACGGTCGCGCAACGGTCACGCAGCGGCCGTTGGGGTCGCGCGGCGCGGCGGATGGCGAGGCGTGAGGCGGCCCGGCCCGGAGCGAGAAGGCCGGGCCGTGGTCTCGTTGCTTCGCCTCGAGTAATCTCCACAAACTAGATGGCAGGAGAGCGGTAAGGCTTGGCCGCGAAAGGCGCCGCCTTTTTCTGTGGCGCCGTTTGGCTTCTGGGCGTTGAACGTGACGGCTCAAGCCTGAGCTTGACACCGCGGTGAAATAACAGATGTGCCTGGTTCAGACGACTTTACGGCATTCCGCGCTAGCTGGACCTTTTAGATTCCAAGGCGAACTCCCCAGCCCAGTTTTAAGAAAAAGTTGGTGGAGTTCCATGAAAAAAAAAATAGGAAACACCAAGTTGGCTGTGCTATTTCAACGATACACTAATTACATCCTCTGGCTGTGTCACTGTATCCTGTTTCCTCCCTCAGCCTCCTCTCCCCCCGGACTTTCATACCTTCACTGAGAATGAGGCAGGGCGACTCGTGTATTAAAATAAAGCATTCGACAGATACCAGTAGTTCATACCTCGTCATTAAAGGAATGGGCTTTTTGCCCATTTGTATCTGATGGAAGTCAACAACAAAAGTAGTTTTAACCACAGAAATGCATGATAGTAAAGGCTGTGGTGATAATGCACTGGCATGCTACTGATGTTTTGAAATCAAGTCTTTTCAAGCCAGTAATGTTTTTCTCTTACATTTTACAGGACTGCAAAGAGTTTGTCATACCTCATTTCCTTAATCTTAATTGTTGTCTTTCTCTTATTTGGATAACGTCAGAAAGCACCACCTGTGTTTGTAGCACCTCTGAAATGAAATATTGCTTAAAAAAAAGCTTCTCAAAAAAGATCATGAATCTAAGTCTGCAGTTTCCCCCCTCAAATCTTAATGTTCCTTACATCCAAACAAATCCTAACTCTTTGTATGCTTCAATATGTACTTAATAAAAGTACTACATTAGTGGTAACAGCACCACTATTAAGTTACAGCATTATTTCTAAGACACTCAGCTCTTTAACTGTAGTTCTTACCCTCTAATCTTCAAGTATGAGGTCTAAACTGAATGATAAATTTATAAATACCCCTGTAGATGACAGTTTGATGTGATCCAAGAGGAATATATTGAATGTTCTGGCTGCCTAAATACTACTTCCTGGTCTGACTGCATTAAAATCACAAAAACAAAACAGTGCAAGACACATGAAGGCAGATCTGTGAGGATAATCATTTTGCCCTTTTATGTCAAATGCACCAGTATTTACTGATTACAGTGAGATGTATACACAAAACAAGCATTTGTTGTTTTTTGTAATCACAATAAGCAGAAAGTATGAATCATAGGTGCATATAGATATGTACATGTGAAAAAAATACTCTTTTTTTTTTTTTTTTTGAGTGATAAGACTGGAAAAGTGACCGACTCGTTACAGTTTTCATCTCAGAGGTGACTGACTCCTTGAAGCAAATTGTGCATTAAATTTGTTTGGCTGGGCAAAGAAAGGGGCAGATTGTCCAACCACACCAAATTCTCCAGCTTGGATTCAGGAAGGACCCTTGCAGGACTGGGTTTTACCCTTCGAGCTGTTAGTGAGGAGCTGCCCTCTCTGACCATCTCCGGTGCAACGTGGTGCAGTGCAGCACAGGGACTTGACACTGAAGGCTCGATGCGGCTGATCTAGGCCAAGCAGGGGGGGAACTAACGCTCTTTTCAGTTGTATACGCATCTATGTTATAATGCCAGGCTGGAAGACTTATACATTGCTTCAATTATCCAGCTCAGCTGATAGGCTTGGAAAGGGTCTTTTGAGGTATCCAGTCCAGTTTCCTGCTAATAGGCAACCATATTGTTTTATCACCCTGTGTTACAGTATCAAGCTCCAAATCAGATTTAATAGTTACAAAATACTACTCTTTCTGGCACATGCAGCATCACCTGTCTGAGGCTATTTGTTCAGCTTCTTTTATGATAGTGACCTCTGTTCTGATCAAAGAATTGTTCCTCCTAGTCTTGCAGCAAAGAACAAGTAATTTTCCCCCATTTTTATTACATACACTATATACCTAATCTTCCTACCACCCTCACTAATTTGAGCCTTTTGTGACTGTGACAGCAATAAAAGCACTCGCAGTCTTAGAGAAGCTTAGTTTTAGATTTGTCATGCTTGTAGGCTTTATTTTTGTCATGGGCAAAAGCTGCTTAAAGAAAGGCAGACATGAATCTTGTAATGGTTTAAATAAGAGAACATTTTTTTTCAGGGGCAGATGGTAGAGGGTGATTTGTTTTTTCTCTTTGCTTTTGTGAAAACTTTTTGAAGTTTTGACCCAAACTGAGGAATACTCCAGCTGCCACAAAGCTATCTTTTCCTATTGTCGCCTTCTAGCCAGTTCAATAGCAGTTTACATCTTTCTGTGAATGCAGCTGCTTCTTCTGAATACCTGTAAGTGTTAAAGAACTAATGCCTCTTAAAAACTCCTAACCTAAAACCACACTGCTCACATTTTTCTCTCTTCATCGCAACTCTGAATACATCTGGTTTTAATATTTGTCAAAGTTAGAGAAACGTGGGAGGAACAAGTTTAGAGTTTATACACCTGCAGATGATATCCAAACGAGTTGTGAAACTAAAAGAAAAAACAAGTCATGCCATTCTCACTAGTTATAGAATGAGTGAATTCATTGGGTATCTTTGATGTATTGCTTTTGAGAGGATATGATTATTACAGCTTTTATATGTCCTGCAGTGTTTTTATTCACGTCATTCTGGGAGCCGTGAACCCCAGACTGTCACAACTGAAACATACATTTTTTCAACATATGTATCAAAAGGACTGGCTCACTGTACCTCTTTCTTTAATGCATTGTGTCAAAGAAAAAGAAAGATCTTAAATAAGAGATAAGATCAACTAATACTGAACCACCATTGCTTATTTTAAGCAGAAGTAATAAAATTGAGGTTGTTTAGCAATTGTACAGTTAGTGCTGATCAGATCAAGGTGAGAAAAAAATAGAAGGAGAAGAACACCAATGCCTTACCTCCAGAAGTGTACTGTTTTCTCTAATGTATATTTTAAGATAGTCTAAAACAATCAGTTTTAATAATCATAAATTATTGGTGGCAAAACAGATTTAATTTTTTTATGAAGCCATGGCAATTACTTTAATTTACAGTATTTCAATTCCTGTATTTTTCCATTACAGCAAATTTTGTGTGAAAACCTCAACCCAGGTGGTCTTGTGAGTAACGAAAGTAAAGAAAATCGAGACATATTCAGAATTTAACAAGAGCAGTTTTAGCCTGGAAGAACTGCTTAGAGTTACAGGAGCCCTATCCACCAAGGGACAGCATGGCTATATATGCAGAAGGTAAAGCATTTACATTTAGACTAAGACTCAAATGCACTCTGTTTGAAAGCACATTCAAGAGTACCTTCTTCTGCTCACATTTGGCATGGTAAATGAAGTGATTTTGCCATTTGTTATGTTTATCCGTGGTAGTGTCAATTAAAAATATATATATATCTGGCTTAGGCCAGTGATCAAGTGTTTTGAAACCTGTTTATCTTCCTTCTCAGGTACTGATATTAGATGTTCTGGGAACTGCCCCTAGGACTTCATACAACAGCATGCCAGTTTTGACAACTGATTTACAACCCCACCTGGGGAAGACTGAGAAAGTAAAATGAAGTCCAGAAAGCAAAACCATTTTCAGACTGATTCACTGGAGAAATACTTAAGTGCTCTGTTAAAAGAGCCTTGTTTTTTCTAGATGAAACCATGGTATTCTATCCACTTCAGTCTTTGGTAACAAAGACCAACTTTTCTCTGTGTTCCTTCATGTCATAATTGTCGTCAGTAGAAGTGATCCGCCAGGTATCAAGGCATGTTGCTGGTCACATTCATCCATCCACAACACATCTGAACCCAGACTGATGTTGATATAAGGGCATTTGTTAGGAATGCTGGAAAATTTTAATGGCACGGAATACTCATGGTTTGGGTATTAATATGATGACGTAAACTGATATATTTGCAGTCAATGCAGATGATAGTTTAATGGGACTTCTTACCATAGCTTCTGGTGTGTTTTTTGAGAGAAAGCCCTTCTAAAGTGGGGTGTGTTTTTTTTATATCTTGTTTAAATTTGAGTGTTTGGCCAGAGGCATGCATGTTAACAGTAGTGAGATAGCTAGTTGTGGCCATGCTGACCTTTTTTTTTTTTTTTCCCCAAAAGATCTGGGAACTATTAAAAAGACAATAATGGCACAAGAATAAATAGAAATACATGTTCAAGATGGGTGATATAAGATGGTCTTCTCTGACAGAACACTGGACTGTGACATTGATGGCCCCTGACAGACATTAGGCAGACATTCTAAGCCTGACAATGCAAAGAGTAGTAGTACGATTTGTATTTAAATGACTTTTTAATGTAATGTTTGAACTTGCTAGGTTTTTACACCAAGCTGCATGCACTTATCCCTATTTCACACCCTTCTTTGAAGTCCCAGGTCCACCTGTCATGTAGCCGTTTCATAAACTTGAAATTCTAAAGGGATGATTAGTTAAGAATTTGCCTAAAACATTATGCTGGAAAGACTTGTTTGTTCTGTGATATGTTTACTGTTTTGTAGGTAAGTAATTTAGTTTTTAAAAAACAATATAATTTTTATTCATTGCAAATAAATGATTCTGTGTTACTCATCTATTTATAATTTGTTCTTCAATATATAGGTTTATTTATTTTTTTATAATATGTTGTATATCACAGTCTAGTAGCTATAGACCTGGCCTATGATTCTCTTTTCGTTTATATTGTATTATTGTGACTAAAACAGTCAGAAAAGACATACTTGAATGAAAGTTTTCAGAAGCAGTGAAGTAATTGGGAGCCTACACTTTATTTAAGAAATGGTTTAAGAACTTGGGATCCTAAAATTTATGAATACTCTGTAAGAATTAAATTTTTACATGGTTAAGTGACTTCTGAAAATAGGTTTCAGATTCCTAACTTGCTTTCACATATATTCAAAATTTTTACCCTTTGAGAATATAAAATGGAAAAATACCACTTCAAATTGAAGTAAATAGCATTTGCCTGGGTTTCTGGATCACCTTCTGATTCTGCTCAAGTTCTATAGATGATCAAAATAACATCAAAATAGAAGAGAGATGTTAAGATAAAAGAGAGAGCTTTAACACCTAACCTAGAAGCCTAGTCTCTTTGTTTAGTCAGTGGAGAGAAAAACAGGCTTTTTTTAGGGAGAGTGTTTAGGAAGAGTAACCTCTCTCTAATATGCTCAGTTGAATTACATGCTTGAAATAAAGCAGGGAAAAAACACCAAATACTTGTGAAATTTATATTGACTTAGTGTAAGGTTCTGGACTGGCAGCTATGGACAATATGATGTACATACAGGACAGATACAACACTACTGCCCAGACTACTGTTTGTTAACCAGCAGAACACCTTAGTTGGTATAACTGAGCTAGGACTTGTGCTTAGTGTGTGGTTTAGTTGCTGGAATGAGAGAGAGAGGTGTATATAGATACATATCCAAATAGATCTAAGAATTAATTCATACAGGGTCGCCAAACAACTGCCAAATAGTACCAGGTATTCATTAACACAGAAAGAAATAATGGAACAGACAGAATACTTATTAGTGGTTAGAACAGAGCTTTGCCATTCAGAGTAGCAGTAGACTGCTACTACTTCTTTTACCACCTAGGTTCAACCTATGTACTCTTGAGTTTTGTATTATCAGCCTGTGGTCCAAGGCTGTGAATAAGAGCCCTCAAGCCAAAACCACTCATATTTCAGTATGAAAGTTTACTTGCCAAATTAGTGGACCTTCTTTTTTTTATTAGAAACATATAAGATAACTTCAACAGTAGACTACACAAGAATCAGCTAGGAGGTTAAAAAATTCTTACATTTTATGTTTTGCTTTGAGCCTTGCTATTCCTTGATGATAATTTCTGTAGTAACCACTTCTGAAGTAAACAATTGGTTAGTTCTGAAATTAGTCCTTGAAATTACTTCTTTTCATGCAACTCTGGAGATTATAATGCAAGCAGCCTTCTACTGGGAGGCAGAAAAACAAGGTTCAAGCTGTTGCTCTTCTATCTTCACATAAAGAGTAGTTAGAAAATATTTATCCTACAGGAACGGCTTACTTCTGGACATGACAAGAGGTGAAAATCTCCTTCTTTCCATGTAAAACCTAGTGATTTTAGTTTAAATGAAAGCAGTATAAAAGATTTTTGATATTGCAAAAAGATATGTAAAAATGGAAGGAAAACATTTTCTCAGAGATACAATGACAAATTGAAAAATAAAAGTTGGCCGAACCCCCCAGGGTCTGTGGAGGCTCCCTTTTTCAAAACAGAACCCACTTTGCTTATTGTGCATTATCCTACTTACTGGCTCAGGTTTTCTGCCCTTTTGTCTTCACTTTGTTTGCTTTCAACAACTACATTTATTGCTGATTCTTGATCTTCTATTTTATGTGGAGGTTGAGATACAATTTAAAAAAAAATTGAAAGAAAAGATCAACTTCTTGTTATTTCAGTTTGGCACAGCAGATGGAGCTACAAGCTGGCAATCGATCTTCAACGAAAACTAGTCCCTTAAGGACAAATTCTTACTGTTCCCAACATTTTGGAAAGAAAAATTTAGTATTGCATTTGATTCTTAAATGTAGATATCTTATAAAATGATTTTTATAGTTCCTTGTTATGTCTTTATATTTGCTTGCATTTGACAGGAAATGTAGTGATTTTTTTCCATTTATTTCTAGCAGATTAAACAGGGCTTTTTTTCTTGTGTGTATGAAGTACACTAACATTGCCATTTACTTCAATGCAAACAAATTACAAGGTTAGGTGCTGCCTTTAATAATTTTATATGCCTAAATTAGTATCCATTTCATTGAACGTTTCATGAACATGGGAGGAAAAATACAGGTGAGGGGAATTTTCATTTTGTCACTTGTCATTCTCTTATTTTCTCATTTATATACATAGATTTTTATAATTCTACATAAAGAAGTACCATTAGGAAGTAGCCATTTGAAAAGAGAAATGCAGTAAGTCAAAATACACATTTACTTACAGAGGCCTGATGAGGCATCTTATGACTGTGTTGAAAGGTAAATCTGGATTATTTATTTTCATTCCTAAACTTAGATATCCAAGCTCGGCCTAAAAAATCTGATTTGTTTTCTCAAGTAAGTGGTTTTTGATTATACGTAAGATCCTACTTTTTAATACTTAACATTCTGTTCCAGAGGTCAGTTTGAACATAAATTCACATGCATACCTTCAAGCACTTCTAGTCTCTCCATGTTCAGCAAAGCCCTTAAATTTCACTGAACTTCAGTGAGATTTAAACATCTGCTTCAGCCTTTTTTGCATTCAGCAAAGTACTTACGTATAAGCTTTGCATACCCTACTTGCAAAGCTTGCATACTGTTTTGTTAACTAGTGACTATTACTAGCCAGAAAAAGCTATTCATGATTTTTGGAATGCTGTGCTTTGTCAGTGTAACCTAGTATCTTAAAGCACTTTTCACATTCCTTATTCTAAATATTCTGTAATTAAAAAAAGAATTGTGTTAGAACAATGAAAACATTTCCCAGACAAAAGTATTTCCTAAATTATTACACAAATATTTTGAAATAAGAGCACCAAATAAACCACTAATTAAACTAACTAATCAACAGCTAAAATATTCTGTGATTAGTGTAAACACTAATGAGAATCAGTCTCTTATTCACTTAATTGTGATAATTTTTTGAGATTGTCACTCAGATAGTAGATACGAATTTTTGTATTGCATGCTGGAATATTCTAACTGTGATGCAGTATTTACCAACCTATGTGCACCGTCATTCCCAAAGCAGATAGATGTGAATTCAGTCAAACTGATTGTTAGAGACAGCTTAAAAGAATTTTCTTACTTAATGGCTATTCTACTCTGGATTTTAATCTGTCATAGAGTTACTTCTGATGTTCTGCTTTTTCTCATCAGCATCTGTATGTTTGGTCAGAGACTGGGGAGCTTCAATGCATTATGGAAATACTTATGTATGGCTAGCTTTTGGCTTTTGTTTATATTGTTGGATTCCAATAAAAATGCGTTCACTTTTAGGAGTCATCACAACTAGCAATATATGATACCATACCTATATTTGTACTGATCAATGCAATGGTTTTATATTATATGCCTTGCTGTTTGGCTCATTTGTTGAGAAGGCAGGGATGATGGTTCTTAAAACTGCGTGTGCTGCCATTCTGCCTCCAGCAACGACAGAGACGTAAGTCCACTTCAGCCTCATCATTCTTCAATTGTATTCAGTAAGAATACTGACAATTTTTTATTAGCTTTTGTTAGCTCACAGCTGGAGTTTAGTTGGCCCAAAATATTTTGGAGGGCTGTGTGTCAGAGCCTCAAACGGAGTTGATTTTGTGAAGTATGTCTTTTTAAGACACAGCTTTTATCCATAAGGTAAAAGAGCTAAATGATGATGCTTTTCTCAGTCATGTTAGAATTCTGAACTAGTAGGTTATTAAATAATTGGTTAGTGTAGTAGTGGTAACTATGTTATATGATATCTCAAATAAAGCATTTGACTTTAGAAACTATCAATACAATATTTAATTACTATTAATTGTAATCACTAGGTGACAACTTTGCCAGTGAAATTGTTGTAACATCCATGCATTCTGAGAACTCTGAGCATAAAGAAGCAGCTTGAGTCAAAACTGCAGCTCTAGAAAAAAAACTCACATTTTGAATGGAAGAAAGACACTTTAAGAAATCAGATTTAGCTTTAGACAGCAATTTCATAGCTGAGTCCTTGACTTTTTCTCTCTCCTGTGACAGAAACTTACACTGAAGACCTAGTACCCCAAATCAGAATCCAGATCCAAGAATGTAATGGTTTACTCTTCTCAAGTGTGAATCTTACTTCCTTAGTACAAAAGAGACTGTCTCTAATTTGCTTAAGAAGGGCATGTATGTGCTTGAAGCCATAAGCATACTAATCAGCATATAGAGAAATCCTCCCAAAGTAAAGACTTCTGGATTCTTTAGCAAACTAGCCATATCAGTACAGTCTAGAGTTGAAATTTCTTATTTCCCTGCGATATCTGAGAGAGAGATCTCTTATTTGCCTGCTAAGCCTTGAGAAGGATCTTTCTTAGAGCTGCACCTCTAAAAGTGGTTAAGCAACTGAAATTTCTAAAAGCTTGATCTAAGGTATTGTCAGGGGAAAACAAAGGTTTTAGGCTGTTAATAAAATTAAACAAAGTTTTACCTTTACAAATTTTGGAAGAGGCAAGACATTCTGGATGACTACTTTATATACATTGAATGTAAATATATGAAAATAGCAACCTCCAAAGAGGGGGAAGGTAAATAAGAAGTAGAAAGGCTTTGATCAGCTATGACAATTCATAGGAGGATTGGTATGCATTAGGATATGTAACTCCTCTTGGCCATAGCAATTAAAGATGGGTCCCTCCTTACCATGTGTTGTTGAAATCCCATTGCAAGGAAAAGTCTTGCCATATTTGCCCTAATGAAACTATTGTTTTTCTAATGTGCAATTATGACACATTACTGATACATAAACTTACTTACACTTATTAATATGTTATTCTAATGTCATCTCATTGATGTCAAGTTTGTTGAGTAGGATGCTCTTTAATGTAAAGAAGGATATACAGCTTAGGCCTACATTAGCAAATGAATCAAATTCTCTATGAACCAAAAATTGTGCTGCATGAGAAAGCATGGAATAAGACAGTTTAGGAGACACCAGGTACCAACAGAGAGGTAACTAAGCAGAGATTTTGAATAAAACTGAAGGGAGACTTATTTTCCCAACAACCAGTACAACTGAGAAATTAAGTACAGTCACATATTTGTAAACACTTGTGTTCATTTACTAGTATTATTTTATGATGGCCAAGCATTCAGGGACTTTATTGATTAGCAGTAGACTATGAGACTGTGAGATGCAAGAAGGATATTGTATCTTCTGCTGCTAAAATAAAATTCCAGGTGTCTGAAAGGTGATTGTTCAGGATGGGGATAAATGGGCCTCACACTTAGTACTGCCAGCTGTTTTTTTAATCACACCTCAGTGTTCAAAATAAGGTTTTCTTTAGTTGCTAGACTTGCAAGTCCAACCTAAAATCAGAAAGTCTGGCTATGTTCTTTTAAGCTTAACTCCTACTAAGAGTAATAAATATCTTTGCAACACAGTTGAAGAAGCAATTTGGTTGACAGTATGCGAACTACAACAGAATCCAGCTCACTCATCTGTATCCCTATTCACATTTCAGTATTATGAAGAATAAAAAGTATAAACTACTCACTTTTGTCACTGCTAGTGAAAAAAGTTAGAATCTGAACTCAGATTTAGATGCAACTATTTAATCACAAGCGGAATTTAAAATAATTAAGTCCAACAAGCCCGAAACCATTTTATCCATTCAGTTATTCAACTCATTAATTTTTCAAAAGAAAAATCTTTCTTTAAACAACCTCATACCTAAAATTAGATTGCTAAATGATTGATTTGTTTTTTTTACAGAAAACTGGAATACTAAACATCTCTATAAAGATGTATTTTAAACATACAGATGCTTCAGCTATAAATGAAAAAGAGGCATACTGAATTACATAAAGATGAAGTTTGCAGTCACTAGTCTGAAAATGCTAAAATAAATTGCCCCTGCCATCTTAATCATGGTCTCTTGCTTTCTGGAAAATGCTGCTTTACACAGAGTTAAGAACAGTCTGTGCTTTCCCAGCAAGTATCTGTTGAGTGTTTTTTTTTCCTAAATCTTCAGAATAGTGTTCTTGGCATTACTGCTTTGCTATTAACTGCATGTTCGGTTCATTTCATTCAATTTTTTTAAAAATTTAACCTTATCAGTAGTATCTAATGCTTCACAAAGTAATCTGCACAGAAGCCTAGCTAGGTAAAGGGATGATTCATCTGTTTTACACATGAAATTCAAAGTCACGTCAGGATTCAGAAAAAACGTTTCTCTCATTTTGATTACCTAATGTAAACTACTTCTGACCTGATCTTATCAAAATGTTGCACTTTCTAATGCTGTATATATATTTAAAGGCCAGCAATAGGCCTTAGGAAAATAGATGCTTGCTTTCTTTGGTAGTAAACAAAAGAGACTGTGCTTCACAATTGTGAGGTATTCTCAGTACAATTACAGTAACATACTGTAAAATAAAGTTGCAAACAGCCTAGAAGCCTAACTTTCCAAAAGTCGTTTGTGAAATGATGAATGTATTTACAGCTAATTTGACTGTCTCATCAGATCTTTGCATGGACAGATAAGATTTTTTCTAAACATAAATGTGGATGCATGCATATCTGAATTGTACATTAGTTAATAGTAATTACAAGATTTTTTAAATGTAGCTTTCTCTTAAGCTTTAGCCTAAGTTTGAACAAAGTGTCAAATTCTAATCTTGATCAGGACCAGAAGTATAATTTGGCTGGACCTTGCTAAGGTTCAAAAAATGCAATGGGTCCTTCATTCTTTGGGAAACACTTCATTTCTTATAGTGCCCATATTTGCACCACTGGCATCCTCTGGCTGGGGGATGCCTGCTCTTCCTGGGTGAATGGATCACAGCAAACTTCCCTAGGAGACCTCCATAACTGTATAAATGAGCTTAGTAGTCCGTAATGAATCCATTTTTCCTTCTCTAACCAACACACTGTCATTCCCTGCAGTGTTTTAGTACGGTTCAATTTCAGATAGCTTAGCTGTAAAACTATAAAACTGCTACTCTTTGTAGTTAAGAAAAAAATCAGACACTTCCCTAAACTTTTCTGCTAATTGTTGGACAAATACTTTGTGTTGTGTATATTCTCCTATGCCAGTTCCAAACAGGAGGAAGTTAAATGTTTTTGCTTCATGAACGAGTGGAGGAGATTAACAGATTTGAATAATAATTTCGCTACACATCATTCTATTTCTCCCATTTAAAATATCCATTTGTTTTTTCTTGCCTGTCAGTGGCCGTATTTTTAGCAGATACAGTGATGACAGGAACTAACTGGATGTATATTTGCGTGTGCTGTGTGTGTGATGTGCGTATTCACAGAAATACACGGGCAAGAGCCATGTGTTTTATGGATCATGTGGTCTGCAAACCTATATTTAACAATATGTGAAAAGTCAGTAGCTGTGTATATACATACGTGTATATATAGCTTTATAGCTACAGTGTTACCCAGATAGAATAGCAATATTTACATTTACTTAAATCTTTTCACTAACAAAAAAATGTCTGCAATCATGCCATCCTGAAATATTTTTTATACTAAAGCACTACAAACCTTTCTTCAAGCAGCCCTGTTCAATCAGGTTATTGCTATGGTTTGCTAGTGCTCCATGCATGACCATAGAGCAGAAAGCCAAAGGCCCTGTCAGTCCAGTAAGAAAAGAAAAAATTGCAGGGAAAGACCATCTTTTTATAATTCCCTGACATGTCAGGCCCCTAATATCATCTTCTGATGCTTGCTGAATATTACTGCTTAAAATAATAAGCATTTCTGCAAAATTCTTAAATGAAGAAAAGATAAAAGGCTCTGCCTCTTAAGGATTATATTGTCCTTCTCAGGTGCATTAGGAACAGATTTCTCCACTGCTGCTGTACAGATACTTTTTGGTAGGTAGTCCTGACCACAAATATTTGCACTATAAGCAGATAAAGCTCATGAAAGCTAAGAGAGGAAGCAGACGCAGCAAGATCTAATGAAGTAGAAATGGTCACAGGGGGTTAGCGACAAAACCAAAAATAGGACCCAGCTTCTATCTTTACGACCTGTCTGTTGAGAATGTTCTTTCTAGTTTTGTTCCTATGCTTATTCCTTTGACTATTTGATGTAATAGGGGAAAGAAGTAGAATTAAGACAGGCAAACCTTCATCCTAATTTAATACTATGGACTGGCTGCTCTGAATCATTGAATTTTATAGCACAAACAGTTGATACCCTGTTTTTTTAAAAAATGTTGCTGAGGCATTCTAATGTTTCTGCATCTTGCACTAATGCAACAAAGTATGCAGAAAGACCTCACAAGCTGTTCATCCTAGAAGAGTTAGCCACTAAATGGGAACAGTCTGCAGCAACGCTGTCTCTATGGTCCTGGAAGAGTAATCCTTTGCCCACAGGAGCATTACCTTTTTTCTCGCCGCTAAAGTCCACGGGTTCTCAAGTGCAACAGAATTTTGCCAACAGTAGGTGGCATCGTTCTCCTGACTGACAAATTTGAATCGTCTTCCTGCCTGCACATTAGTCAAAACTATAACGAAATGCTCGTATCTGTTTACTTCAGGAGACATGGTAGTGGCAAGAGCTCTCTTTTGTGAAAGGAGTGGGTTTGACAATCTGTTTTAGAATAATCTCAATATAACCTGAGACAGACCTGCTTTTTATTGTCCTTGGTTGTACCTTTCTTCGTGCTTTTTTACCAGAGATTCTCCCAGGCTGTACTTTTCCCACAACTCTTGCCACAACCTCTTCATCTATTATCTGTGTTCCATCTGGACCGGTCTTGAGCTGCCACGTCTAATTACTGCTTAGCCTCACATGCAGGAGGTAATTAAACTCGTATATACTTCTTTGCTGTGTGATTTGGGCATATTCTACTCTTCTGCTAATCAGATTAAAAATAGTTGTGTATTCTGGTGTGGGCTGACTTAAAATATTGTGAAGTGTCTAAAATCCTTACCAAAAATCAAGGTATTACATTTTTTGGCCCTTTAGTAAACTAAACCCCTAACTTCCAAAACCAAGGCCAAATAAAGAGTCTTCTTCTTGAAGAACAGTGTCCCATTTGTAACTGTAATCACCTGTGTAAAATCAACTGTTGCCGAGACAGCTGTGCTAACCAGCATCTCTACTGGGGCTTAACCTTGATTTGTTGCTGATTTCAATGGGGCTATGCTTTGGCACACAATTAAGCACATTTGTAACTCCTGTCTTTGAAGTTTCACTGATATAGAGGCTTGCCTGCACAGACCTCATGGCAGGATAAAGAATGTAATTTTGACCTGACATGAATAAACCTCTGGTTTTAGCTGTCACTTTACTCCTAGAAAGCTTGATTATTGCTGTCTCAGCAGTATTCTCATCTTCCTTTTTGAGCTAACCAGTTCTGTGCCTCCAGCTGGGGTAAATAGGAGGAATACTTTTCAAAAGCAGTTTTATCTAACTGTTTCTAGTGAAGTCAATAGAGTTTTAGCATTGATTTGAGCACAGCCAGAATTAGGCCAGCACTGAATATATTTCAAAACACTATACTAAGGTCCTGAGAACCTTACTGAGTTCTCAGATGGCTACTTAGATGATATCCGTACCCAACAGAGAGGAGCCTCTGGCTCTCGTTTTAATCTATCCTTTTGGAGTAGTTATGTCCCAAATGGAGGGAGTGAGTACTTGCTTTTCCTTTCATAAGCAGAAGTGGATAGGTTGCCTACTGATAATACCTTTCATGGAAAGCAGGAACCAAATAAAATAAGCTTATTTTTCTTTGGAAGAAAACAGTAAAAATAATGAACTGCATAGAAATTATTTGGGAAACCTAGTCATTGTACTTTAAATTTCAGCTTCTCCAAACAAGAATTTTTAGGTTCAAATATTGCATTGTTCTATGTTGAATTTAATGATGAAATTGATCATGAGGTTTTCTTTTCATGGGCAGCAAGATAAAATGACTTAAGACCATGTCTATGGAGTTTTGTTTGTTACCACAGAGTACAATCATTGTGTGGCTTTTTTGACAACAACAGAAAATTTAGTTCCAAGTTTCATGAATAAATGCCATGAAAACTGATAAAAATACAAAAACAGCAAAGGTTACAACCAAGGCTTCTCCATTTGTTGTTCTAAGACTATGGCAACTACAAATATTTCATCAGAATATCTGTGTTTGTAGGTCTTGAAGAAGAAAAGATCATTATTGAATTTCCATTGAGGCAGTACATTAATTTTAGAGACAAACTTGGTAACAGTTTGGTATCTTTTTGTTCACATGATTTTATACTGGGTTTACATAGTCACATTTTTTAATGGAAGCTGTGCTTACAGGGCATCTTTTAATTCACATCTTGCCACTGCAAGAAATCATATGCCTACCAAAACAGTTGAGTTTTGTAGATGTGATCCATGCTTCATTAGTTGAGATTCACTCCATTTAATTGAATTGTCAGTATAACACAAAATAGGGCCTGTTGGATCAGAAATTTTACTTAATTTTGTGTTAACAGGAATAATACAGGCCTTGTGTTAGTCACCTTTTGGGTGACTATTTCAGTCCTTTCAGGGTTTAGATTTAGGATTGTTCCTTATAGGTAGCAGGATCAATTCTACGCTCAGATATGCATTTACAACATAAGACAAAAGGTGGGTGTGTGCTTGTATGTCTAAGAGTTTTCCGTGACTAGTACAATCTAATCAGCACATTCTTAAAAGTCTGAAAATGAAAATAATAACCATTGTTAAGAGGTTAAGTCTTTAGAAAAACAGTCAGTCTTGGTATCTGAGAGGTCGTCACAGGTCAGATACAGTAGCTGGACTGTCATTCCTAGCCTGAAAAATGGGCATTTGTCTGTGTAGGTCATCGTTGAATACTAGTTCTAGGATACT
Source organism: Rhea pennata (assembly GCF_028389875.1). Taxonomy (NCBI): domain Eukaryota; kingdom Metazoa; phylum Chordata; class Aves; order Rheiformes; family Rheidae; genus Rhea; species Rhea pennata. The sequence continues at coordinate 72,993,031 of NC_084666.1, forward strand.
AGTGTTGTTAATTTGTTTTGAATTTTTATTGGACATAGGTCAGGGTTAGCAGGTTAAAAGATATTTGTCATTTGAAAGGTTTGAACATTTTAAATGTTTGCTCTTTTTCAAACAGCTCTGGTTTCAAGACACAGAACATTTTTCCCAGGGACATTTGGAAGGGTAATTTCCAAGGATTTAGTGTTGGCCTGACTCAGCCTCCTGTTACAAGTTTTACTATTGACTTTAGTAGGAGCACAAATGGGTGGGTGACATTCCTGGTCAAGCAAGAACTATCACATAAAGTAGACCTGATCAGAATAATTTATTGCACGTTTTTCACATAAAATGCCGATCAGTTGAATCCAAAATGTTTCACCTGAAACTCACAGTTCCAATAAACTTGTGGCACATCAGCATTTAGCTTTCTTACAGAACCTGGGATTAACACCCTGCAGGGAAACGGGCCCAGGGCTTGTACGATTTCTAGCTGAGGGGCAACCAGTCAAATGAACCAAGAACATCAATGTTCTGGGATGAACGGCCATTACAAACATCCAGCTCCCTGAGATGAAGCTGGGAATCCCAAAAAACTTGACCGTCCTGAGACCAATGAGGCTACGGCAGCTGACTGCAGCAGGATACCGGAGGACTGGACTCCCGTTAGTGTTAGATTCTCAATGTTTCCAGGCTCCCTGTTCTTATATTAGGAGCTGAGTCGTTGGTCTTGGCTCAGGACTAGGGTCTCCACTCTGCAAGTAGGGACTCTGAAATATATGGTTCAACACAGTTTGCAGAGCTTTTAACTTCCCTCCCCAGGGAACCAGGAGTCTGGCAGACTCAGGCAACCCTGACATGGAAGATACTTACTAAGAGACAGAAGGCAGATACAATATACACATCAGCCAGTTTGACTACTTACGTATGCACAGGGACAGGGGTTCACCCTACTCCTGCAAGGTGCACAGTCATTTTGCAGAGAGAGGCAGAAAGGTGCAAATGTTACCAGCCATTAAGATTTTACTCAAACTGTGGTATTTTTGGTATATTTCTTAAAGCCTGAGTTTCTAGAATCACATGGTTAAACTAGTGCTTTAAATAGTAATTTTTCAACATCACAGGTTGGATTGACCTGTAGGTGCATACAACACAAACATCTAAGATGGTTGTCTAGACACCTTCTGCGGTTAGTGTAGATTTAATCAATATAGTAGTGAGCTCTTAGGCAGAGTTCATCTCCTAAATCAGCACCTACTTTTGGTTAGAAGACCTGTGTTGCTAACTCCATGGCTACATTGACTAGACCTACACTGACTTGAAAGGCGGTCTTGGATCTCCTTGCAGTCAGAGTAACTCAGGTGCATCTACTTGAAACTAGGCAAGAGGAATCTATGTTTCCACTTCTTATTTGCAGTCCTTGTGGTCATGGAGAGAAGTCAGAAAGCCAAGTGCCCTTAAAAACCCAGAAGCTGGATAAGGTTAATTCTAAATTAGTTTTTATAATTCAATTTCATGAATCATTTTTGAGATCTGCAGATTATGAATACTTTTGACTGGCAATACTGAACTACACATGGGATGAAATAGAAGCCATTTGAACTGAAAACAAATGTCAAGGACTTTTAGCATGGGGTTGGGGAAGGCAGTTTAGATGAATGGCTAACTCATCAAAAAAGACAACCCTAAAATCTTCCTGTGCAAAGAGTTTGTTAATATTTATTTTCATGACTTGAGACTAATCTTGCATTAGCATTTAAAATTTTTAAAACTAGCTGTTCAGGCTTTGCAAAGCAACAGATGCATCCAGCGCCTCTTTTTAACTGAGTTGGGTTTGGTTTTGCTTAGCCTTTTTAATTTCTCCAGTGAAAATATCTGGACTAATTCTCTTATTAGTTATGTAAGAGAACTACCTGAACCATACATATTTTTGGTAGGCTTAATCACATTTTTTGGTCCCTGATGAAATTTTTCTTATTCTTGGAATGTACTGAGGAACCTCTTGTTTAAAATCAGGCCTTCCTGAAGGCAGTCAAATTAGGCACCCAAAATCACTTGTCACTTAACAATCTTAGCCAAAGTTTGCAAGTACTACTCTGAAAAATAAACACAGAAACATTTCCTTGGTTTTGTACTATTTTTGAGTCACTTCTTTGCTTCTTTGGCAATAGGAATTCCAGTTTTCCAATATTACATTTTATACTATAACAAATGGAGGTAAAGGAAAACAGATGAAGGAAATGGCAGCCAACAGATAACTTTTTGTTTGTGCTGCAAGTCAAATTCTCTTCTAAGAGATCATTATGTTTTGGTAATACCAGTGGGAATTTGATTCACGTTTGAGTGAGTACTGGACCTGGGAACTACAAACCAAAGATCACTTCATAAATGTCATCTGTTTGAATGTTACTTGAAAAGCTTTCAGCTGTTAAAAACAATTGATTTTTTGAGACAGAAAAGTACACAGGCTTAGGTTTGACTAATTGAACTTTGCTTCTGAGGCTAAGGCAAAAATGTTGAAATGTTTCACTGTTTTTAAATGTTTTTAAACTAATCTGCAGAGACAGAAAGCTTCATGTTGGATTCATGATAATGGAGCCTCAGGGTTCGTTATAACAGAATAACATGCAGGAGCAGATTTTTTTTTTTTTTTTTTTTTTTTTTGTTAATATCAGTGAGTAAATGGCAATACCAGCTTTCAACATCTGTGCCCTCTTAACCTGCCTTTCGAAAGAATGGAACAGAGCCTGTCCGAACTGCAGCAGGTCTCTTTTGCAGTCTGCAGAGCTCTGGGCCCAGTTTCTTCCAGCCCATCCTTGCCCCTCTGTTCTCAGAGCTTCCAAGTTGCCTGCGATGATGCCAGGAGCTGAGTCCTACCTCTATCCAGATTCTGGCTATAAGGAAACTGAAAATTCTTGTTTCTGTAGGAGTGCCTGAAAGGTACAATGTTTTTGTGATTTAACTTTGTCCAGTATATGCTGAACTTTGTCCAGTACATGCTGAATCTCCCACATATACAAATCTGTCTCTCCTAGGCTGTTAGCAGCACAACATTCTTGCAGCACAGAGGACCTGCGAATAGCTCTATAAACTTCTGTTCTCCTGTGAAGGTGTCAGTTCAGGCCCCAGATCCTAGCTATAGAAATTCCTAAGGCAGTAGGGGGTATCTGAGAAGCAAAATGCCAGTTTTGGTCTAGGGCTTCTTTTAAAATTCCATTTTCAAGGTTGTGAGAGCTTTACATTCAGGAACTGCTTACTGAGACATGGAGAATAGAATGAGAACAGAATCACTCCCTTTTTCTCCTTAATGCTTGAACATTACAAGTTGTCTCAAACAGATAAGCTAGTAATTTCCTCCAAAAACGGAAGCAAATATGGAAGAACCCAGAGGCCTTAACAGAAAACAACACAAACTCAGAACAGTAAAACAGAATCTGTTTCTATGCAGATGGACTTGGAAGGGGCAGTGCAAATCAGACTTACAGTCTGATTACAGACCCAGAATGGACAAACTGTAAGTTTACAATGAAGTTAAATGAAAAAGAGGACAAAATAAGAGTGTCTTACATTACTGAGGAGCAAAGGCTGTGGATAGTCCAGTAACATTTGAGTGTTCGGTTGCAGACTTCGAGAGTCCATGTAGAATCTCAGAAATTCTACAAAGATCCTTTTATCCCACTAAACAACAAATACTTTTTTTTCAACTATTAAAAAAATTCAAGTTGGGACCAAAAGCAGTGGCTCCCAGAATCATTAGTTCATTTTTAAAATACTTGCCTTCTGATTTTTAGCAAATAGATGTACTTTCAAAAAAGTTTCTAGCAGTTGACTGCAGTTGCACTTTTCCAGGCACAGAGCCACCACTAATTTCCTTGAGGCTGAATGCTATTTATTAGCTATCAGAAACAAAATTGCCATGACAGACTGATGAAAAGGATGAACCACATCACAGACTCTTGACTGAAAATTTTCAGAGAACTTACAGCAGATATGCTAAGAGTTTTAGAAATGTGTAGAGTAGTGAAAAGTCTTGCAGCTGAACATAAGGGTGAATAGAATAGATTCAACAACAGTTTATCAAGCACGAAAGCACATGAAAAGTTTGTCAAAATTGGTGGGAAGTGAAGCACATGAATAAAAAGTAGAGACTGAACAAAATAAACGATTTGTGTACTATTGAAAAAACATTAACAATATTCGCAAGGTGCCATATAAATCAACTGCTCATTTTTTCTAAATGGCATCTTAAAGAAGAATGCAAGCAATCATCCAGAAGATGAGATTCTGTGCATGTGACATTAGCAGGGGACAAAAGAGCAAAAATAGGTGGATCATAAAATGACACCAGCTGCAAAGTTCAGATAGCAGCAGGAAAAGTAGGAACTCAGTGCCAAATAGGTTCTAGGGCACAAGTGAATGTGCTGGATTCCAGCGGCCTCCAGAGAATTATGTAAGACGAAGAAAAAAGATTGCTACCAACAGTTACGTTATAGCACAAACATCATACCACTGAAAAATGTAAATGACAGATAATGTGTCAAAGAAATATATAAACAATACTAAAGCAAAAAGTTCTTTCAGGTAAAGGGAATGAATTTATAAACTGAGTAACACTACATTTAGTATAAATCTTTTTTACATCTATTCTGCAAATTGATGTGCACTTTTACTCATACCAAAACACTGCTGTGATGTTTTTGAGGGGCCTGCTAACTAGAAATAAATAAAATGATTAAGCCATTCCATCTACTTTGCAGGTTATCTACTATACTGAGAGAAAAAAAGTCATGAGGACATGGGAAAAAGAGACATAATTGCTAAAGCCACAGAACTGGCCAGTTGATGGCCTTACAAAACACTGAAGGCTGCACATTTGGATAGAGCCAAGCGACTTAATGCATTAAAAAGGAGTCAATATGAAATGCCTACAGTCAATAATGTATTACTTCACTTGGCAAAACAAAACCGTTTTTATACTCGATACCAAAGGCTGATACTGGCAACTATTACTTGATAAGGCAAGGCAGCTGCACCTCTACATTTTGGATTTCATGAGACAAATGGGTAGGGATATCTATGAATGCCCTAGGAATCAGACCTATAGTGGATGAAATAGCAGAAATTGCAATAAGACTTACTAACAGGACTTAGTTTAGACATAGTTAATGTCAAAACAGAGCATTTTGGTTGTAAAGACAGCATAACAAGAACTATAACAACATATGAGCACAAGCTCTTCAGTCTGATCAATGGACAAAGAAAACATGGAAAAAAAAGGTGATTGGTCTGTGGCTGGTTGCTGCACCACGCACAATATGCTTGCTAACTTACTACAGCCTTCCCCCAAAAGGCAAAATAAATACTAAAGATATCACACCTAAATGCTGTGATTAAATCATATCAAAGCTTTCATAAAAAACTATTTAACATAGTTTTTTCCATGTCAGCTTAATGTATATAAACCTTCAGGATGACTAGAGGATGGAGATGAAAAAGAGACATGGTTCATCTACAAGATGAAGCAAGGAGTGGGGATTATCTTCCCCATTCTGAAATTTCAGTGGAATTTTGCAGTGTGAATGAATAAGACCAAGCATATTGCCACAAAGATGAGGACAGGATCATTGTTTATAGAAATAGGACAACCAGGAGCTTTCACATGAATTTTCCTAGCACCATATAATACTATACATAGATCTGAAGTGTCTTGCAATCGCATTTGTGTATAGTAACTTCCATCAGTATGGTCAGGATGGAAAGTCTGCAGAAACTACGATAAATAATCAGCTTTCATTTTTAAGGAGCATCCCATACACCCCCCAAAACACTGTCAAGTGATGTTCTTGAAATAGCAGTACTATAACTGAGATACTATAGGATGCACATAGATGATTTCTCAACCAACAATCATGAAGAGAAAGCTATGGAAAATGCACTTTTCTTCCTAAGGGAAAGTGTCATTTAAAGCAACTATATACCAGGTTGAAAGTGGGGCCTAGAAAGAACAAAACCAAGCTATACAGAGCTAAAATATCCACAAGTCACTGTGATCTTGGGGTCATGATTAACACCAGCATCCTGTGGATACTTAGAAGATCTGCATGTGAGAAAAAAGCATCATATGTAAAAGCAATATACCATTAAACACATATTCATGAGAAAAGATATTCTCTACAATATACATTAGAGCCACTTTGACTTCTCATATACAGATAAATACATGGTGAGTAGCTATGTCATATGCAGAAAATACAGTTTAGGGACTACTTAAAAAAAAAGAAAGTAATAAAAAAGCAGAAGCATTAGGGGAGAGTGTGTGTGTGTGTGTGTGTGTGTGTGTGTGTGTGTTCATGTGTGTCTCTTCAGGTGGACTTTGGAGGGTGTTATGCCAAATTATGTAATCAGGTTATCATATTCAAGCTTAACTTTGCTACTTGGAAAACATACATCCACCATGCATACCCATACATATATAAAACTTATTTTCATACACATACGAAACCTTTTTTTGGGGGTGTGCTTTCAAGCACAATTAAGAAAGCTCTGCTTTGCAGATGGGCTTGATGAGAGAGTGTGGGAAAAGATGAGTTTTTTTCCCTCACTTTAATATGAGCACAGAACTGCTTCATTTTGAAGTGGTAACTGTATTAAACAGCAAAAATGAGTAAAGGAGCGGGGGGGAAGATCTTTGCTTTTTTTTTTTTTTTTTTTTTTTTTGCATAGAAGTGAGGCAAGATTTTGTCTAACTCATCATGTCTTTTACACGTACACTTTTTTTTACACACACCTGCCACTGTGGTCTGTGTTCTGGATTTTGGCATGAAGTTCAGCTTTGCAAGATTATTTAGGCATTGAGGATGCAGATTTGGGGTCTTGAGTCTGCTCCAGAAGAAAACCATAAAACTTAGCCACTAAATTGCAAATTGAGCTTACTGGAGCTAGGTTCTTGACTTATTAAGGTGTGTTTGAATACCTTGTGAGACTATGAATAGTCATTCTATTTGACAAAAAGATGCTTATTTGGATGAGAGAAAATTCTGCAAAACTGATCACGAATGGCTGATCACCAAAACGAATGCCCTAACAACAGTTCTGAGGATGTGCCAAAAGATACACACTGTTCTGAGTACACAGTTTAATATATGTTACCATCTCTGTACATGTAACAGTCAAATCCTTTCAACATTTATATATGCATATCAGATGAGCATATTTTGCTTATTCTTGCTCATTTTATATCTAAGAGTCCATCTCTATTCAAATAAAAGATGTATATCTCTTTCAGTTGTTTGACTTGTTTTATATGTGAGCCAAGAATTGGTGATAAGAATAGCAAACATAATCAGCCAGAGCAAAAAAAGACCAGTAGCTGACCATGTTTCCAAAACCCCAGAACTTACTGAGAAAGATACTGATAATTAAAGTTATTAAAAAATGAGCTACCATCTAATGGAAAAAAATAAGGGCTAAGCCCTATGTCTGTAAGCACAGCACTGAAAATAGGAGACAGCAACACCTACTTTGGGTGATCTCACTTCCACCTACAAGTAGATTAAAAGAGAAGTAGCATTCTTTTTGCTATATTCATCCACTTCAGCAGAATAGGCTATGACCACTATTCAGGTGAAGAAGAACTTCGCTATTTGGCTGCCTTCCTCCATGTGATCATAAGATAGGTTATATACATACATATATATATATAAAAGGCAAAACAAAAAACTAAAATCACCTCCAAAAGAGAACTGCAATTACTTGCAGTAGGTGTGATCCTGGCACAGGCATATCTCAAGGTTTGGTAAACTGTCCTGCCTTCATTTTTGAGATTACCATTTTTATTGATTCACACAAACAAAATTATTGGCCTTTAACAGAAAGAAGAAACAACAGTAATTAAAATTAAATGCTACAGAATTAGGGAGTTACTAATAGCCTTTATTTTCTGAGAGATAGCTTTAAAAAGGATTAACTTTCCAAACGTGCCCTGGTAGTTGTTCTCCTTATGATTTATCAAATTTGTTACTCAAAAGGCTCATATAATTTTAATACTTCTTGATCTACCTATTTTTTTAAGCAGGAATATTAATCCCACTGCAATATGAATAGCTTTCTCTTCAGTTGCTAAATTCTTTCCACTCACCTCCAATCTCCTGCAAGTACAAATCACCTGGACATGGAGGTGAATGTGTGCTTCTTTCTGATAAAGGAGGTAATGTAAAATTTGTGGTTCAGAAACTCTGTAAGAGCAATAGCAATAGTTCTACCATGGCATCTCTTCATTCCTACTAATTATACCGTTTCCTACATAAGACAGCTCACAGCACAAATTGCAGACTGGCCATATGCAGGACAGAAGTTTGTTAAACGGGTATCTCTGAAGGTGTTTCTCCAGTAGGAGTTCGAGCAGGAAGTTCACTCTGTATCTGCTCCTCAACTTTGCACAGTGTGGCATGATAAAAATGTTTAAAAGTGATGCATACCTTTTCCCCAAGTCAATTAGGCTTGGAATTACTTTCCTTTGAACTCCTACATCTGAAAACCTATTAGTTTCTATCTGCAACTTTGCACATAATTGTGTGTGCAGATGCATTTATCTTAAAATGCAATTAGCACATTTCTTTCTGTAATACCAGGACAACTTTGCTGAAGGTTTACTCAAAGCATGGAAGCATTGAGTAACAGGAAACTCAGTATAATATTTAAGATTGTTAAACAAACATCAATGCTGGAGTTCAAATCTCTCAGCAGTGATATGAAATGTTGGCATGAAGTGCAGGACAGACAACAGACGGTATCTAGAAATAAACATGGACCCTGTATTACAAACTTACATATTAACTCCAGGGGACCAGTGGTATTCTTGCTAACACTGCACAATGCTACAGGGGAAAATTCCAGATAGCTTTCAAGATGCAGCACTAACTATTGAGACTTTTTTTGCGTGCTAAATTTCAAGATATCAAAAAAGATTTGAATCTCCTAATATTCAGGTGTCATTTTCTGAAGAATGCTCTTTGCAAAGAGCCAGAAATACATTTCAAGAGCTCTCTTAAGGCATGATTTGTTGCTACCACATTTCTCACCACTTTGACTTGAGCAATGTTACAGTCTGGTTGCATTTTATAGTCAGTTTACTGTTATCAGCAACACACCTAAATGCATGTTTATGTCTCACTGAATGCTGTATTAGGATTTGAAAGGAGACCGGTACAAGATACAGGGAAATCAGGCTTATGTTTGTAGCGCAGTAATATTTTCCAACTTTACAATGACTTTCATTGGAGGTACCCACTGGATCACTGAGTCAACTCTTTCCATCACTTTTATTTGAGATCTTGTAAAAAGCATGGTTTATTTATCCATCATTCAGCCTCTCACCATTTTTATCAATAATCATATGTATCAGTGCAAAATGTGTGTATAAGTCTCCAAACTCAGAATACTAGTATATCCAAATGTCAGTGATTTAAGGGATAATGCAAAAAATGCAAGGTAGTTTTCAGCCATTCTGAAGGCAACGGGTTAATAAAGAAGGCTGATGCTTCTGCCATTGCTTGTTTTTTGAGAAAGGGATGTTGTCAGCAGAACTGACAGACTGAAGAGTTTAAACAGCTCTTCCCCGGGGTCCTGTTAGAGTAAAGCAGCACAGATCTGAAAGGTCCAGAGTATTAATCAAAATTCTCATTATTCTCCAGATGGCTGGAATTTTGCTACAGCTACCTGAAATAATCTCTATTTGTGTCATGAAAAAAACAGGATACTTTTCTGGAAATTTGCTTTTCCCTCACTATTCTTTATATTAGAGTTATACAGATCACCTTTAATTCCTAAAATAAGGCCTTGTTCCACTAAATCACTAACTAGAAAACAATTTATTACCTGCCAAGATATCAGGAGTAATCTCAGGAAAATGTAAAATTTCTTTGCAAAAGCAACACCTAGTGCAATTTCATTGTATCTAAATGTTCTTTAAATTAATTTTACTCTTACACAATTATTCAAAGGCAGAATGGTCTTTCTGAAAGACAAGATGCATAGTTTTGATATTTTTCTAAATGAAAATTGTTTGAAAATATTTTAGGCTTACGCACTTCATTTTATTTAAGAATTTTAAAAAAACCTCAAGTTCAGAAACAAAGTGATTTTTTTTGATTTTGTCAAACTCCCAGCAAACTGAAAATTGAATTAGTCACACAGTTCTCAGTAAGAATAATTTAAAATAGTGATAAAAATGCTCCCTTCATAAAAATTAAGAGGAACAGAAGAGTGAACTTAATAAGCTAAACTAAGATTAAGGAAGTATTAGAAAATCTTTTTTTAATTATACTGAGACAGTTGCTACCACTGGCAATGAGGGGCCAGGGGAAGAGCGCGGCATCTAGCAGTGCGCTGAGAATAATGTGTGGATTGAAATCCAGCCACCAGAGGGAGAATGTAAGCAAAAGTAGCAGCCTCCTGTCAGAAGGAGCTTTTGCTGCAGGTTTTCAGCTAGAGCAGAAGGCAGTAGCAGGAGTATTATCCATTACAGGCTATCTGGAAATCCATCTGCTTTGCAGTCTCTTGGTAAGGAAATGTCAGCCACTCCAGTTCTGCAATTTTTCCCCCCTTTTTTTTATCCAGAAATCCTCCCTTTTTGGAGAACCTTAAAGATGAAACTTTAAAATTACCAGAACATGTCATTATTCCTTTTGTGTTACTCTTGCAGTAATAAGATTCTAGGCTTCATTGACTATTCTCCATTCTAACTCCACCTAACCACGTTATCAGCAATAGATATATATATTTGTTTATATTCATATCATGTGTATTCTGTAATTGCAGCAGAAATGGGTTTTACTGAACTAACATCAACAGCACAGAGGTCATTCTGATGTTCTAATAAAGTTTTAATTTTGATATCACGCTTGTAAGCAGTCTCGGTGACTTTAGTGGGAACATTCACATGCTTGAAGTATGTGTCCAAATGTTTTATTTAGCACTTCTTGGAGGTAATTTCTGTCAGTACCTAAGAGACGCTTTCCAGACTTAGCTCTTTTGCTGACTCCTGTTCATCCTGTATCCTGCCTATCCCTTGAAACAGCAGAGTCCTAGCTAGCATAGCTCAATCTGCTGATTTCTACTCTGGGACTAGAAGAGGAGGTGAGTCACAAGTGAGAGAGGCAGTTTAGGAAGCTACGCTGAATGGTCTTTTTCTGTCGTTAGCTGTTGTCATTCATCTGATCCTTGAGCCCTTTGCTATTGAATGGGAAGAAGGGAAAGGATTGCTTCTGGCATAAAGCTTAAATATGCCTGAAGCTTCACTTATCAAGAGCAGGATTTACAGAGGAGCTACCATTTCAACTGTCATTCTGATTTGCCCTCAGTTTGGCTCACCCAGGGTGTCTTCCAAGCTCTCACCTCCAAATTCTTTGCAGATTGCTGCAGTCTTGTCTGGCTGGAATTGAAGGAGTGGCTTTTGCGGCTAATCTTAGTTTCCGTGTATCAGGCAGTGAATAAGAGACTGAGGGCTGTAAGATACACAGGCATGCTAGGTGCTCAGATATATTGGATGTTTTGCTGGTGCAAACTGGAAGAAAGAACTTTACAATGATAAAAAGTGTTTTGAAAGGGCACTTAGGAAAACCAGTGAACGTGTAGGTGATGCCTGCTGAGAGGACAGGAGTAGTGTGATGGGAGAAATGACAGCAGCTGATGGAGGGAGTGGAAGAAAATCTGTAGAGGAGGGACATCAGTAGGTAGTGGTTACCAGAAACTTTCAACTCTACACCTGAATTGCAAATGCTAACTGTTTTAACTTCACAGGAAGTAAAATTACCCAACCAGAACATTTTAAGCAAATATGTAAATGGAGTAATTACACTATTAGATCATATCCATGCTGCATCTGATAACGGCAAAGATCAGGTGCTTCAGGGAATGTGCAATAGTGAGAAATCATCTGGTTTTAGTGAAATTTCTATCTAAATATGATGAAATTGAATGAAATACAGTGGAGACAGGGACTGGGCTTTGAATCCAAAAAAGAATTAGAAAAACACAAGTCACATCACAACAAAGATATCTTATTTCTAGGAGGATGAGAAGATAGTGAACCAGCTGGAAAGGAAAATGTTGTCTTGTGCTAATGGACATTACGTAGTGAAAACCTGAGATCAGGAGGTATGAAGAGAGCATCCCAGGCAGGCAAAAGCAGGACTGAAAATTATGGAAAAGGACTTTAAGGGGAATTAGAGATGTTATTCAGTCTATCCCCCTCCCTCTCAGATATCCGCATGAGCTCGTCATACACCAACAGAGTGGTAGAGAGCTTTCAAGCTGGCTATACCATCACAGTGGTTTTAACAGCTTCTGTCAGGCTAGTGACTATTTCCTTCAGAGATTTCTGCAGTTCTGGCAAACTAAAACTTAAGTAATTGACTGCAACGAGTAAGAGCACTTCTCTACATTGTCTGTTAAAGAGGCCGAAGGACTGACAGAGGTCAGCTGTGTAAACATGTGCTTCTGGCCACTCAGACAGCAGTGCAAACAACGCACAGGAGTTCAGCTCTCTTCTATATTCTTCATCAGCTCCCTATTAAAATATGGTGAAACCAGCTGGAGTAAATCATCCTATTTCCCATTGTGGAAGAACATCACTTTGCACTGAGTCCAAGAATTCAGAAGCCAATTGAAATTTGAGAAGCTATTTACCTGTATCTTTATGTCCATCACTGTATTTTACCAATATGTAATTTTTTATACCAACTACTACCCTTTTTCTAAACTCTAAATAGTCTAGAAAAATATTTTCAATTTTATTCTATGTCCTGGGGCTGTGTGTAAACTTTTCACAATTCTTCTTGTGTAGGATCTCCTAAGTTACTGACTGATCAACAGAAACTTCTCAAATAGGAGAGCAGTGCATAATGAAGAGATTAGTCTTAAAAGGATGTTAATACAAATGCGAATTCGTTGCAAAAATTATGAAATGATGGGTCTTGCAAGTGTTGGCACACATATTTGGCAGTTAGCTGGACCATGACGAATAGCAGCACCCACAGAAAAACAGAACTTAGCCTTGCAAATCAGGTGCTCAGATCAGCCCTTCTGCTGCCTGCCCAGCCTCCTTCTTGGATATTACCATAAGTGTATGGCTGGAAATATGGGGTGAGGTGCAGTTTTATGCGGTTTAAGAGTGTCAATTCCAAATTACAGACAAAGATTCAGTGTCTAAATTAAATTGTTCTGCTCTGGAGCTACATATATTGTGAGATTCAGATTCTTTGGCACTTACTTGTTCCACACTTGTAACTTTTGTTTCTTTAAGAATTCAGAAGCCACCTGAAATTTGAGAAGACATTTGTCTGTATCTTTGTGCTCATCCCTGTTTTTCTTACCAATATGGACTTATTTTCATAGCAGCTACAGGAATAGATTGTGCACTTGTGCCATTCCAAAATGAAAAGCTGCTTCTTAAACATTCAGTTTATTTCTGTCACTGGACGACTTTAAGGCATCTAGAATATCCTAAGAAATTTTCAATCTCATATTTTGTAAAGTGATGTAAAATTAAAATTCTCTTAATAAGAAATGAATATGTGAACTGAGTCCTATCTGGGTGAATGCTTACTCTATAATACCAATCTGCAGAGCTTTTTAAGAAATACTAGCAAAAAAAGAAGCACAGCTATAGGATTAGATGATAACATTTTTGTCTGATGCCTTGAACCTCCTGTTTGTAATTTGATAAGGAAATTTACGCAAAACTTTATCTGTTTGGGTGCTGGAAGGTTCAACCTCTTCAGGACAAAAAAACATAATAAACAAATAATACCAAATTCATTTTTGGCAAGGACATTCGAAGTTTTGTAATCTCTTTCAGACCTAATGGAAATCTACAAATGCCAACTGTAAGCTTAATAATTTACAGATAGTGTCTGTAAAGAGTATATAAACAAGTGCTTTCCTCTCAATCTTCCTAGCATTTTCTCAGTAATTCAGCCCACTAAATAATCTGCAGCCATGAAGTGGGTAACGTTAATTTCATTTATTTTCCTCTTTAGTTTTGCTGCATCCAGGAATCTGAGAAGAGTTGCTCGAGAGTCAGGTAAGAAAGGACCAGTTAATTGTCTTTGCAGTCTTTGTTATATTAATTTGATGACTGTATGCAATTGCATGAACAACTTATGAGAACTTGATCCAAAGTCAATGAAAGAGAATAGAAAAATTTGATCGACTTGAAAAGAAACTGAACAAAGAAATCTTGAAGGGATGAGCAGACCACTCCAGATAATTACTTAAATAGGCGAGTAAGTACGGTAACATGCTCTTTTGCAACGTCAGAGTATTACACGAAGAGCTGCTGATCATTTAGAATCTGTTATTCCCACCTTGGAGCCAGTGAATGCACTGTGCTTCTGGAACTGCTCTCCTTTGAATGATATTTCAGAAGTAAGTTCCTTGCCAGTTAAAGGTCACAGGTAGGTCAAAAATCCAAAAATATAAATACCAGTCTGGGCTAGCCAAAAACTTCCCATTGGGTCATTTTTCCATGTGTTATGAAACTTGAGATCTCAGTCAAACAAATATTTCTACAGCATGACCTAGAATTTTTCTCATTGAAATTTTTGATTTTTGTTTAAACATGAAAATGCTCAAACTTAACAATTGAATTTTCAGGAGTTGGTCTGGAAATATCAGTTAACAACAGCAATAAAAATTCAAATTGCAATTTTCAGCACTATATTCAATATCATCAAAGCAGGTCCACCTGCTGAGGTGAGGAATTATTCTCCACGTTTTCTAAAGCTGTTGAATGGTACTTCTAGAACCAAGTGACCTCCGTCTAGTTCAGTCAGGACTGTGGCCACCTGCCTCAGTATCTGCTTGGAAAGCTTTGGGGGAGCCTTCTGACCAAGAGCGTGGTAAACTACAACCTCTTTTATTACCATCAAGACCAAGTGAAGGGTTTTTTCTGCCTTCTTGCGCACGAAGAACACACATGATATGCATTCAGTGAAAAAAAAGAATATGAATTTGCCCAGTTAATAATTTTATGTTTGAAAAATGATAACCATACTAATGCATATGCAGTTAAACTGCAGCTGCATTCTTTTATTTATGATGTAGACATTGTCATACTAGTGGTTATGAAAAATACGTTTGCTATCCCTTAACAATAACTTGCAGCAGACATTTTGAATATTTGAATTATGAATATGCTTAAAAAGTTAAATACTGTATTAGAAGCATATGAGTTGCACACTTGAGTTCCCTCAGAAAGATGAGCATAGGCAGGAGTTAGGTATCTGCAAATAACGGAATATAGAGTTCTGCTCAGAGGTGGCCTGAAAAAAAAGCTTTAGATTAAAGCTTTCTGAAAAGCAATACAGAGTTTCCAGGATGATTTACCATACAAAGGTGAGACTCTTAAAGGAGCTGAGCATTAGATCAGTCTGTTCCAAAATAACGGTATTAATCCCGTGAACACAGGAGCTGGTAAATGCTGAACACTTTTGAAAATATGGCCCAAGGTGCCCAGAATGTATTCTTCGAGGGATCTAGCAAGCAAATTTGACCATGACCATCATTGTTCTTCTCTTTTTTTTTTCCTAGAGCACAAGAGTGAGATTGCCCATCGGTACAATGATTTGAAAGAAGATACATTTAAAGCAGTGTAAGTGAATGTTCAATTTGTATTTTCTTCTTGTTTTTCATTTTTCTGATATTGGCCATTTGAGATAGCAAGGAAAATATGTTCCTCACTGAACCATAGCATAAAGTTACCCTTCTTACTATTAGTATACGTTTTCTAAGCCCAGAGATACTTTAAGACCTGCAAAAGTCATGATGACCTTCTTGGTCCCTGGGAATATGACCCCCTGCAAAGTTCACGAAAAACCTGTGTTCCTCACGTGAAAATAAGACAGGCATGAGTAATGCAATTTTGATAATCTCTGGATGAAGGGAAGTTATTCAGGATTAAGACATTATCAAAAAAATTGAACAACCCCAAAACAAAACCTATGACAGGCCTTCTGAGAGAATTCAATTATTTGCTTTTGAAAATGGTTTGGGAAATAGCAGAGAGCCCTGAAGAAGTGCCTGATGTTTTATATAACAATGGCTAAAACAGCTTAGTTTGTGACACCTTTGAATGACCTAGGTAGAAGGGGTAGAAAACTCAAGCCAGTCTTTTCTGCGTTGCTTCTAGTGTGTTACGACTGTTGTTCTTGGGAAGTAAAGGTTAAAAGCATTCTTCAGAAAGGAGTTGAGAACATGAAGGAAACAGAACCCAGTGCTATGATCTTCATGCTACTCCTTTTAAGCATTTGTGCATGTCATTTGAAGAAACAATTCTGAATTCAGAAGAATCTTTGGAAATTATGACTGTTGTTTTTTTTCTTACATATTCCCAAATATGGTTTGTGTTTCAGCACCATGATCACATTTGCCCAGTATCTCCAGAGATGCTCTTATGAGAAGCTCTCTGAGCTGGTGAAGGATGTTGTTGACCTGGCACACAAGTGTGTGAGCCATGAGGATGCTCCTGAGTGCACAAAGTCACTGGTACGTTGTGAATCCTTTGGTATTGTGTTTCTCTTCTTTGTATGCAGATACCAAAATCATCCTGTTGAGGATTTATACCTGATGCTTTCAGACTCTCAGGTTTTGATAACGTCAACTGCTGACACCCAGATTTTAGGCTGAAACAAAGAACATGTTTCTGTCAGGTTCTGAAATTCTGCCTTTCTGAAGTGCCTAAATGACCTGTGGAGTCATATATTGGAGCCTAGAAACCATACTTTGGCACATTAAGTTTAGTGTTGCCTAAAAGCAGATGTAATCTTTTAGTACAAATACCCCAGTTTTTATACAGGTCTAGTTCTAGATGATAACTCCTAAGATCAGGTATCAAAAAATATCTACAGGTACCCCAAATCCGTGGATGTCCAGCAAATTCAACCAGACCTCTAAGAAACTGAGATGATTGTTTTCTTGCCAGCTCTAATATTCAAGCCAAATGACATGATTACAGTCATTCTCTATAAAGGTTTCCCAAGCTCTTTGTCAACTAGAATATCAAATCCTGCTTCCACAATTCACCTAAAAATTCACTTTAGTCAGAATATAAGTGAAAGGAGACCACTGTATGGTACAGAATATTTTTAAATTATAATTAAAAATCAGAACTGTTTTTTTCTTGATAAAGCATTTTGTAATGTAATACTGTTGCTCCTGGATCACATAAAGTAAAACTTTATTAAATTGTTTTGAAAACAATGGATTGTTCTGATTTATGGTCTAAATCCTATCTAGTAAAAAATTATTTTTTAAATTCAGGTTTTCTTTTACAAATAAAGGTAATGTATATTACACTTTTCATCAGCACTTGTACTTCTGACCCTCATCAATTTCTCCCTTTTAGCCCACAATTTTCCTGGATGAAATCTGCCACGTAGAAAAACTCCGGGACTCATATGGTGCAATGGCAGACTGCTGTGACAAAGCTGATCCTGAGCGAAACGAGTGTTTCTTGTCATTTAAAGTTCACCAACCGGACTTCATTCAGCCATACCAAAGACCAGCTTCTGATGTGATATGCAAGGAATACCAAGACGACAGAGTGTTATTTCTGGGACAGTAAGAAAACCACAGATGTCATACTGCTTAAATGTTTAGTTATGCAAAAGAGGCATATTCCTAAGGTATACAGAGTGTGCAGACATATAGCACATTTGGAAAAGTATGCAGTCTCCTATCTGCATGCATAGGACAGCTAGTCAATCAATAAATATCCAAAACTCTCATCATATATTTTAATTCCATGCTAGAATAGGTTTCTCCAGTCAAAGATGTTAGGGGAAAAAAAAAAAAAAAAAAAAAAAAAAAAAGAAAGAAAAAAGAAAAAGAAAAAAAGAAAGAAAATTAACCTATAACCTAGAAAACTTCTTCTTTTTTTTTTTTTTAATGGAACTATAGGGTTTTTTTTCCAAAGAAAACCCTGGAAAACCAGTGTTTCCACTATTGATTTAGCAGTTTACTGTTCCAGCTTGTGCTTCCCCTTCCCCATTGCAATTGGAAAGGATACAAAGAAAGATGACAGTAAAGAGAATATAATTTGGCAATAAAATATTGAGAAAATTGATGAATTTTTCACTCTCAAAATCAAAACTTTCAAATATTTGACAATGCCTTAAAAATATATAAAATCAAACTAAGTGGCTGAAGATACAGGGAGTTCATCCTTCTGTCACTGTTACTAAGCTCCGCACTGGAAACATTAAGATTTAGCTCAGCATTTACCATTAGTTGGCAGTATGTTGGGAAACTAGGTTAAATTTCTAAACTAGAAAAAAAAGAGAAGCCATACAGAGATTTGATACCATTTGTTGTTATTGGAATACACTACTTATATTTTCCTTTCCCTTATAGTTTCATCTATTCGGTTGCAAGAAGAAACCCTTTCCTGTATGCTCCTGCAATCCTTAGCTTGGCTGCTGATTACGAACACGCACTTCAAAGCTGTTGCAAAGAGAGTGACATCGGTACTTGCTTGGATGAAAAGGTAGATCAGATTTTTCACGTTGGGTAAAAGCATTCTAGTCTGCTACATAAAGGTCTCTGATCTTGGCAGTAATTCTCTTTATGTCTAGAAGTGATTTTAAGAGGCCAATGTCAAATCACGGTTTATAGTTCCGAAACAAATTTTGCTTTCCCATGATGGATTTCAGTAAACATTTGTCTAAGGCTCTGCATAAAATACGATGGCTCCCTAATAAATAAATAAATAATCACTTTTTCTTTTTTAAGTGAAAAAGGAAAGTATCAAAGCCAAAGCGTAATGAAGCTTGCCTTTTTGTCCCTTTGTTAATACAGTATCAGGCAGTCATGAGTCTTGTGCACATGTGCTGAATCCAGATAATATGTAGCACTCAATCTGGGGCTGGACTGTAGCAAGAGCTCACTTTGCAGCCTGACATGCGATCTCCAGAGGTCTCTCCTATTCTTCCCCTATTCCTTGCCCAAGCAAATGGAGAAGTGAGAAATGGGTGGAATCTGTCTCTTCATGCAAATCTTTGCATTAAGAACTTGCATAAAAGGGTCAGGATTAATCAAGTTAGCCATATGGCTCAGGATCGGGTAACTTCCACACGCATTTACTTTTTAAGGGAACTGTAGCCAAGATTTCTTGTTAACCTTTAGGAAGGCAGGAGCCAAATTTTTCCTGTTTCATACTCCGTTCCAGTGACTTCCACATGGTCACTGTGATGCTTTGAAAGACAGCTTGCACTCCTTTGAGGCTACAGAGTTTCAATTAAATTAATATTTAGCAAGCAATGGAGGATGGGTACCAGAATTGTACCATGCTATAAGGTACGTAGACTAGAAGCTAGATGGTTAAACTAACTGGTTAAAGCTAACTAATAAATTCTCTGCTTAGCTTTTTACAGTTAACCAGACATGAATCTGTTGTGTTTCTGAAGTTGGATTTTCAGATTTATTTTTTCTTAGTCTATTAAATGTAATCAATTTCATGTGACAATGTGCATCCTATTACCATAGGCAGCTGCCATAAAAGAAAAAGCCAAGAAAATAAGCATCAAGCACAAATATTCCTGTGGAATCCTCAAGAAGTTTGGAGAGAGAATTTTCCAAGCAGAGTAAGTTCCACTCACTGTTTTATAAAAAGTAGGTTGACTATCTTAAACTGGAAACTACTCAAGAGAAAAAAACGTATCAGCATAGATAGAATTCAATTCTATCTGCAGAGCTTGAAAACTGTACTCATGATACTTTCTAGTATGCTTTTGCTGAGGAGCATTCTTCAACAAAATAGAAATTAGTGGGTAAACCTCTCAACCTAGAGTCTGCCTGCAGCGGTTTCTCTGCCTAGCTAATTTTGTTTAAATATATAATTTAATTCTGACCAGGTTTCTGTATAAAGACAATAAGCAAAGGGAAACCTGTCTATTTTAGGTTGATAGTAAATACTAGTGAGGAGAAAAAAAGTTTCATTTCTTTTAACTTCTACAGCTATCTGTAGATAGTTCTGGTAGCTGTGGGGTATTTGAAAGGGTGTCACTCAGAACAAGATGTTCCAGTGTGTTTAATGTACATTTTTGCCGAAGTTGTGCCCTGTGCTGTGCCTGTAGCTTTTTATGATAGGCATATTAGTAAACAGCAAAGTAAAATGCCAGTTTGAACCTGAAAGCAATGAAAAAGTCAAACTGGCAGAATCAGATTTTGCCAAAGCCAGATTTTTTTAAGACTAAGAAGGACTTTCTGCAATGAATGATGGATCACCTGCCTAAACACAGAGAACTGCTTTCATTCTGTAGCTTGTCTAATATGTTGAGATTTGACTAGGATCATCTTATGAGATATAGTTAGCTTCAGCTTTAAGATTTATTTCAGACTATGGGTGTCTGTGCTAGCTAATCTAGAGATCCTTCACAGATAGAATCACAAACTTGTCTCTTTTTGTCTACTTTAAAGGACCATTGGGTGACTGAGCAAGGGTAGATATCTTCTTTCTAGCCAGCTCAAGTCAGTTGAGAAGAATGGATGAGTATTTCCTTCAAACATTGCTAATTTAGAGTACTGTAAATGTTAATGACTTGCAAATTTTCTGTTCAATAGTGAGCTTTAAATCAAATGTATTTTTCTTTTCTTTTTCTTCCTAGAAATCTTGCTCGCCTTAGCCAAAAATATCCCAAGGCTCCATTCGCAGAACTTCGTAAACTTACAGGTGAAGTT
Source organism: Rhea pennata (assembly GCF_028389875.1). Taxonomy (NCBI): domain Eukaryota; kingdom Metazoa; phylum Chordata; class Aves; order Rheiformes; family Rheidae; genus Rhea; species Rhea pennata. Next base: position 73,013,743 of record NC_084666.1, read on the forward strand.
AAGGACATTCACAAAGAGTGCTGTGAGGGGGACATGGTGGAGTGCATGGATGACAGGGTAAGCTAAATATATTTAAAAACATTTACATATGTGAAAAGAGTTAGGAAGAAGATAATTTCTACGGCTGTTCATTCACAGTCTAGAGCAGTTGTATTCAATATTGCTGGATAGTTCCTCAGCCACTAAAAAACCACAGTCAGCTTAACTGTTACTGAAATTTGGTTTTTGACTAGTTCTGGGTCAAGCCCTTTATAATAATGATGATAACAGGTTATTACTTACGCTATAGTATGTTCCTTTGTTTGAAATCAAAACATTCATCAGAGAGGTGGTTTGATGGTATTTATTCACTCCAAGTCAACAACCAAGTACACAGAGCAAAAGGAAGCAGAGGCAAAAAGGCCAGATTTTTTTTTCCTTCTAATCCTGCAGCATGTACTACTATTATTCCAGCTTTCCAGTAGTGCCAGTGAAATCTAGAGGGCAGCTTACATGGGAAGACTTCCAAACTGCAACAGTAACTTTATTTAAATATTGCCTGGGCCCTGGGACCTAAACATAGTTCTCAAACCTGTAAACAGTTGGTGTCATGGAATGGATTTATGACACACTAGGTTTTTCAGTGTTGCATCCTCTATCAGAGATGGGAGTCTGAGAGAATGAGGCTCCCTCCCTGACCTTAAAAACATTGAGAAGACATGTAGTCTGGAAAGGCAGTGAAGGTCATTGAGTGGTCTGTCACAACAGACTCAAATCATCCTTTTAGTCTCATCATCTACCCATCTCTGATAAAGGATGCAACACTGAAAAACCTACTGTCATAAATCCATTCCAAGGTCAAGGAGGGAGCCTCATTCTCTCTGACTCCCGCCAGCAAACATCATTCTCAAAAGGCACAGGAAACGTCAGTATCTCTGATATTTCTTTTTTCTGTAGAGACACTATTTCTTTTGGAAACAGATAAGTAAATTGGTGACCAGAACAAAAAGAGGAGAGTCTGGGAAAGAGAATGGAGCTGAATTAATAACTTTAAGTTACTACTTCATAACTTGTCTAATAATATGTTTTAATTTTACAGGCAGAGCTTGTGAACTACGTGTGCTCTAAACACGAGGTTTTCTCAAGTAAAATCAAAGACTGCTGCGAGAAACCAATTGTGGAACGAAGCCAGTGTATTATGGAAGCAGAGTTTGATGAGAAACCTGACAATCTTCCTTCACTGGTTGACAGATACATACACGACAAGGAAGTGTGTAAACACTTTGAGGCTGACCACTCCTTATTCATGGCAGAGTAAGTAATGCTAACAACGTGTGTGGTTGGATTTAAACACTAAGAAGTGATGAGCACTGCATAAATTCAACTTCCATGACTAAAACATAAGGCCAGGGCCTTCTGCTCTTAAATTATCTGCTCTCTTCTCTGAACTGTGGCATTTTGCAACACCAGAAAAACTGTCTTGTGTGTTTTGATTGCACTTGGGAGAAAAGAGGTGACCAAATGGAAGTACAATGTGACTAATGTTGTAAATTCAGCTATAGTTTCTCTATAAAGCTATATGCCTTTTGACTGTTCCCATTCAACACTGCCCTACCTATGGAACCTGTGTTTATCAGCACCTTTCTTTTGCTCAGGGGCTTTATGCATGTCCATATGCAACACATCCTTAAGAAACATTCTATTCTGGTAAAGCGTTTTGGTCCTCTTGCCTTCACTCTGTTGGCAGACAACAGAATGACCAAAGCATACTAGCAAAAAAAGAACACTCAAGATTTTTTCCACTGTACTTGATCCCATCTAACTAACTGTCGTCATCAGTTATTATTCTGTACGTGAAGAATGTAGCACGTTATTCAGTAGCTCTAATGCTGTCAGATCTTGTCTTTCAGGTTTCTTTACGAATACTCAAGAAGACACCCAGAGTTCTCCAGTCAGCTACTTCTGAGAGTTGCTAAGGGCTATGAAGATCTCCTGGAAAAGTGCTGCAAAACTGACAATCCAGCCGAATGTTATGGAAATGCTGTAAGTGTAATGCTTTGTTTGCACGTAACTGGAGTGCTTGGTTGGTGCCTATCAAGAAATAATTGGATTGAGGAGTTCCAATGGAAGAGCAGACAGGAAGGATTTCAGGACACTGATCTCAGAGGAAGCTGGGATTCTGAAGAGAGATGAAACAATGCAGAGCCCAAGACAGGGGTATAGAGTCTTCTCAGAGCAGGGATTAACTTCACTGGTCACTTTGTGAAATCTCAGACTAATCCAACTCAACCGCCTGATGCCTCTGTTTCTCCAAAGTTATTTAGCTTGTTCTAAATGAGAAGACTAATAGCTGATTAGCTGAATTTTTCTGTGGGCTCCACAGAATATACTGAGTAGCAGTTAACTGATTAGGATGGGAGCCTGCATGGCCAGCTCACACAGACACTCCTAAATTTAGGTGTCCTTACCTTGAACTGAATCACACACCAAATGACAACAGAAGTTGATTTACTGACAGCTTTGGCCTAGAGATAGAAAGAGGATGCTCCCCTCACAGTTGTTAATCCTGTATTAAAAAAAACAGGAAAACCCCCACAAACCTCACCTGATTAGAGAAGGGGAAAACAAATCCTGAACAGGAACCTGACAAGTTTTTTCTAGGCTATAAGTCCAATGGATAGTTAATTTAAACTACATTTCAAAATCTTGCTGGTTCTTGTATTGAATTTATGTTAGAACTGAAGTCTCATACGAGAATCAAGTGCTCCCCGCTCCAGGCAGGCCAGACAAATGATCCGTCTGTTACGACCAATCACATTATTTAAACAGAGAACAACACAAACTAATAAGAGAGAATTCAAACACACACCATTAGGGGTAAAAAAACAAAACAAAAAACAAAATGAAAAAAATCTTACAAGTTGCACGTGAAAATGTCAAGTGATTAGAGGGTCACTGATGCTAGAAAGAGTAAAACAATATACATCTTTTAACTGGCCTCTGAAGCTGTCAACTCAAAATAGAATAGGAGGCAACTGTTCTGGCTCAGGAGGGAGTTTCTTTATCCTAGTGCACAGAGAGCTAGATGCCGTGTGTGTGCACGTGCATGTGCATGATCAGACTTCAACAGGTTGCTAGCTTTGGCAATCTTAGTTTGAGGAAACTACTCCTATGAAACAATTTTCAGTAGTGAGCAACTTTTGACAGATTAAAGGATTGTGTAGCTTTTAGGGCTGTGAAGCCAGAGAACAAGCATTAACCTTCAGTCTTGTGCAGCTGTGGCTGCAGAGAGCTGCCAACCTGGAGTCATCTAAAAGCATGATTTGCAGCCAGCGTTAACTGTCAATATTTGCCAATAGTCAATGGAGAGAGAGAGATACTGGCTGCAGCATGCAAAAGGTGATGCTTGTCCTGTATCTCAGCTATCACTCCAAGGAGTCAGTGAATGGCCTTCATGGAACTGCCTTACAGAGAAAGTCCAGACAGCAATCTTAGGCTACACACCTAACTCATCTGAATATCAGCAATACAAACCTCACCCCTTACTTTTCAACTGCACACTAGAAGGAATTGCTCAATTTATAGGATGCGGGGAAGATCTGTACATCAAAACATTAAGATTCTCAGTTAAAAGAACAGTTAATGAGATTTAGAAGAGACCAAAAGGTATGTTTCTATGATTGCGACCAGAATGTCTTGCTGTAAGATCAGTAATAATTTTGCATTTGCAGGAAGAGGAATTGAAAAAACATATTAAAGAAACTCAGGATGTTGTAAAGACAAACTGTGATCTTCTTACTGCCCATAGTGAACCAGACTTCCTCAAAGAGTAAGTACTTTGCAATAAGCATTCTCAAGCATAAGCAGTGATCCTGACCTGCTTTGGGTAGATGTACTTGGACTTTGTTTCTGTTTTCACTTCACTGGTCTAGCTCAGTGATTCACTGCAGAAAACATTAATCATATGTGAACAATCTTTTTGATACAATTTTTCAGAATTCTGATCCGCTACACTAAGAAAATGCCTCAGGTATCAACTGATACCTTGCTTGAAATTGGAAAGAAAATGACAGCTGTTGGTGTTAAGTGCTGCCATCTTCCTGAAGAAAAACGCCTACCTTGCTCTGAGGGATATGTGAGTGCATTCATTGATTCTTCCTACTTCTCTTTTACCTTTCTTCTGTTCTCAAAAATGTTGAATTCTGATAAAACAGTAAAGATGCACTGATTTTTTCACGAACCCCGAATTAAGTGTCTACATAATATAACTTGACTTCTGTTCATTTTTAATGGACTTGAGAACCCAAGTAGTGTTCTCTGACTGTAGCTTGTGAAAATTTTAACTAAACTTTGTTCTCCCCCACAAAGCAAAAGTCAGTTTGATTAGGTCAATGGCAACTTGTGCTTAGCTTTCCTAAACAGTCTCTTAAAAGAAAACAGTACTTACTGAATTTAGCTTAATACTTAAATTGTTTGAAGAATAAATAGGTTTAGCTCAGTTGGTTAGAGCACGGTGCTAATAACGCCAAGGTCGCTGGTTTGATCCCCATATGGGCCACTCGTTTGAGGGTTGGACTAGATGATCTCCAGAGGTCCTGTCCAACCTTACTGATTCTATGAAATACCTGATGCCAAGAATACACATCAAGTAAATAATTTTAAGACCATGTTTAGATCTGAGAGCTTCCACTTCCAATTATTCTATTATGATACAATCATTACACATTATTACTGTAGAAGTTGTAACTAGTGTTTCTTTTCCCTTCTTTCTTTTCTCAGCTGAGCATTGTGATTCAGGATATGTGCAAGAGACAGGAGACCACACCGATAAACGACAACGTTTCACACTGCTGCAGTGACTCCTATGCTTACAGGAGACCATGCTTCACTGCCTTGGGAACAGATGACAAATACGTGCCTCCACCATTTAACCCTGAGATGTTCAGCTTTGATGAAAAATTGTGCACTGCTTCTCCTGCTGAACAGCAAGTCAGCCAGATGAAGTAAGCTAAAAACAAGTTTGTGTAGAAAAATTCCTGAAGTTTAACACTTCCTAAGGGAACAGGAAGTAAGCTACAACACCTCTGTTTTGGTATGTACAGGGACTTCACTGGAGAGAGAGAATACTGGACAGAAATACATGTTTGTACTGAGCTTGCCAGTGCATAACATCATGTAGTTGAAGAGAGTAAAATAAGGCATTTTCTTCCAGTGAAATCCATATCCTAGCTGACCAGGTTTATATAGGTCCACTGCCAGTGTAAGCCTTAAGCTGTAATTAATTGACACATCATACAGATCATTTTGGTAAGGTTTTCCCATCTGTAACTGCAAGGGAGAAAAGATGATTCAGGGAGTTTGAAGTCACAGACAGACATAGTCTCCTCTAGGCATGACAAAAAGCCTCAGAAATGATCCATTTCTGCATAGAATGGGATATTATAAATTGGGAAACGTATATGAACTACAGCAGGTAGCATTAATCACATATTGTGGCTTTCTTCCCAGATTGCTTATCAACCTCATCAAACGCAAGCCCCAGATGACAGCAGAACAAATAAAGACAATTGCTGATGGTTTCACTGCCATGGTAGACAAGTGCTGCAAGCAAACAGACATTGATACGTGCTTTGGGGAAGAGGTATTTCCTATCTCCCTTATTCAAAAAAAAAAAAAAAAAAAACCCAAAATGTACAAGACAACCAACAGGAAATCATGCACTAAGTGGTTCTACAAACTGCAATGGCTTCTTGTCCATGTGCTCTTGCAATAATTCTGCCTATAGAACATAACATATATATTGATTTATACATAGATCATAGCGATTAAGTGATTTCATTTGGAAGTGATGTCTGGAGGATGGATCCTCTGCTCAAAGTAGGACTAAGTTCTTGGTTAGAGAACATTGCTCAGGGCCTTGTCCAGAAGGGTTTTGGTATCTCCAAGGATGATATTCTGTAAGTTGTAGATGAAAAATATGTATGTACGGAACTAAAACTAAATCCCTAACACACACAAACTTCTTTTTGGGCTACATATTCTTGTAGGGCGCTAAGTATTACAAGTAAAGAGTGCATCTGGATGAATATCACAGTTCTAGTAAACAGAGATATATTGGTAGGGCAAGTCTAGCTGATTATGTCCTTTGAACAGTCACTCTTTTTTTTTTTTTTTCCCCAAATCAGTTAACTGCAAACATGTTCATTCTTTTGACGTTTGCCCTTCCCTAAAATAATCACAGGAACAGCTCATCTGTACCCATATTGCTGAACAGGCTCCAAGCATTTGCAGGAAGTGTAAATGTCAGTTTCCAAAGAGCAATCATTATCATTTGAAATACTGAAGAATCTTCATTAGCAATATTGTAAACCGCTTATCCATTAACTCCTTTTTCATTCATAACTCAACCATTACCTAGGTAAGTATAGGAAAACCTCAAAACAAGTTGCTTAGAACTCACTCTGAAAACTTACTTCCTAACTTTGCATGATTGAAGAATACTCAAAACACACGAGTGCGCAGTTCTTAAATTTAGAAAGTACTGTTACAACTGTCATTTGACCTGTAACATACTCACAAGATTTAAGGTTTATGAAAGGTTCAAGCTCAAGCACTATATACTTTACTCCCTTGGATTCCGTCTCTCACAACCGCCTATATTCCTTTTTCTAGGGTGCAAACCTAATTGTCCAGAGCAGAGCCACATTAGGAATTGGAGGAGTTTAATACATGGTAGGTAACAGCAAAAATATGCATATTTTGAGACATTTATCTATCCCTCCCTGCCCAGCTTTCCACATATTTCCTTGTTTCAGAGCAAATAATCATCTAGCTTCCCTTTAAACACTAGATATTTGCTTTTTCTAATCTATGTTGTACAATCTGCTTATAATGATATACCAGAGAGCTGCAGTTCTAGTAATATGCTAATATTTCACAAAATACTCATTTTAATTTCTCCCTTCTAGGATGCCAGTGGGGAAGATAAGAAGATAAGATGTTTCTGTGCAACTTCTGCTGCCCATGACCTTTTTTCCTTGGTATTGAATGAATGTTTCATAGATCTTCAGTGTTTTGTCAAACCATGTGCTTTTCCAGAAACTTTCCAATTCTATTACTTTGAAAAAAATGAATAATAAATAAAAGCTTTATAAATCAACATCTGTCCTGGTCAGCTGATGACTATCTTAAGGCAAAAATCAGCAGTACTCCTTACAGGGCTGCTATAGCAGTATATTTATGGACAGCATAGGCATTCCGTCGTTTTCTTCCTCTTGCGTTTCTCACTCTGAAGTATGTGCATATCCCACCCATCAATTAATATAAATGCAAATAAGTAGTTTAGTCAGATTTTAATACTCTGACTCAATCACAGGAACATTTAGCTCTTTTAGTACATAAATAAAATTGTTGAAGTAAAAGAACGTTCCAAGGAACTGTTCCATCTGAGTAAGGTGACAAGCAACTTGTCCTTAAAAAGAGAAAGAGGCCAGCTAGGACTCAAATATCTCTTAACTTGCCAAGAGTTGCATACAGATCTGGTTTTAGACACTTCTGTTTACGTCTTCAGTTTTTTTCACAGAGCTTTTGACTTAATAGAAAGCCTCTTGAGAAGCCTGCAGTCTAAATCATGCCCTTCACTGCAGGAACTTCCTAACAGAGAAATTCTGGGGTTCCGTGTCACTAAAGCACTGTAATTTCCTCATACATACTTAGTTTCAGTTCATGAGCACAGAAAAACAGGTCTACTACAGCAGAATGAGGACTAGTATTTGTGGTTAGAGTCTTTCTGTACTAAGACATTTCATACGAGTACTTTCCTTGGCCTTAAAACTCTTCATGAGTTCTGCAGTTCACAAATGGTGAATCTTCCGCAGGACTGTAGAAATTAGAATGAGACCTTCAGAGATATGGATCAATGGGGTTGAAAATTAAAAAGAAAAGAAAATCAAATCTTAATATGGTTAAAAATTTTGATCTTCTGATCACTAAGTCAGTTATGCATTATTTCAAAAGAATTTATATGACTTCCAGGCAATAAAAAACATCTTGCTAAAGACTTAAAGTTTTGTGACTTGAACAAGAATCATTAATTGGTCACAGTCGGGCACATTTTTCTTTTATCGCTCAATATTTGTAGTTTCTCTCTAATGCATGGAATTGTAGTTCACTACTGCTAAGACCTGCTCTAGGACAGCGTAGCTGTATTTAATTAGAACAAATCAAGCTTGCTCTGGGGAAAAAAAAAAAAATCTACAGCATTGAAATCAGTGCTATCTGCATATATCTATCAAGACATGTAGGCCTATCCTTGGTTTTCCAGTCTTTGCAGTCTTTCCAGGCCATCTCACATTACAGCTCTTACATGTCCTAGTTAGAGTGCTCTCAACTCTAGCACGTCTCTTCAATTGCTCTTTCTCAGACTGCACATTGAATAATTCCACATACAAAGCATCTTAAATTAAGGTTTCAGTTAAGATGTAGAGACTAAAAATGTGTTTATAATTAATACTTCTGTAATTGTTGGTTCCAAAGAGATAAAGAATTCATATACGGATGATTTCCGGGCTGTATTTATCAATGCTGAAAAGAATAATGAGTTAAGGAGTATCAACATATCAAAAATATCTGAAAAGAATAGAGGGGGGGAAAAAAGTAGCCATTTTACCAGTCATAGGAATCCATATATTTCACTTCTACTTATGACAGTGCATGCCAGTTCAGCCAGTTAGAGAGGCTGTTTGTAGAGAGGGTTTTGTAATACATTTGCTCATGAATAATAAAAGATATCTTTATGTATACATGGACTATTTCAGCTGTACATTAAACTGTGAAGTATGTATTTATCACCTACAACACGTACACAGTACTTGCAATGCGATTGATCCTTTTCAGGCTTGTAGCACAAGAATGTTAACAATTACAGGAAAGATGATGTGTGTAAAAAGGGGGAATCCAATGAACAATGAAAATGGAGGGGCAGCCAAGCTGGTTCTCCGAGGACATACAACCTACTTTTTCAGTCACTTGGTTTCAACAGCATTCGTTCATTTTTTCCTGACTTTCTCTGTATGCCAAAACAGTTCAGTAGGAGGCATCAATATAAAAAACAGAATATGTACAGTAAACATGCTATGTACAGTAAACATCACTGAGAAGTCTCAAACTACATTTTTGAAGAGTGTTAATATCAGTTTACAAATCTAAATTTTTCTCTGAAGAAAAATTATGAACTTCACAGCATTTCAGACTTCCCAGATATTTTGGAAACATTTTGGTTTCATCATTAACCTTATCCTTCAATGGTAAACTCATTAGACATCTCCAGAGAAAACACTTTTCTATAATCCATTTTGGAAATTAGTCTCTCCAGAACTGCATGTTCTGTCCTTCTGAGAACAAGGAATAAGTCTGCATAGAAATATGAACATCTTGATAGTAGAAAGAAACACTGGAAACATCTGCTTGATATAAGGGCAGACATGGTAGAAAGAAAAGCCTCCTTATTCTTCAGTTTCCCTTCCTTGTAGCATATCTGTAGAGTCTTACAACAAGTTGTGCAATGGCTGCTGGTCCAACTAACTCATATTTAGGAAGCAGGCCATTTTAGACTCCTACCACTGTCTTTTCTAGCATGTATTTCTGCTGGGTGCATGCACTTGAACACCAGCCCCTGTGAATATGGGGAACAGATTAATGAACTCTGCCATCATAAACCCAAGAAGCACACACAGGGACGTCAGTTTGCAGAAAACAAGATGATGTACATGAAAACTGAGAAGTAAGCTCACAAGCATTTTATCAAGGACGAGCTTTAAATCCAAAAATCTCTATTTATCAGGCTTCAAGTCTGTTCTTCAAAACTACTTATTCAACCACATTCTTATAGTTGTCTGGAAAAGATGAAGAAGCGATAAGAGTTGCTGGCTCATTACAATGTTGGCCTGTTAGAGCACACAGTAAAATTCTCCTGAAGGACAGGGCCTTTGCCTGGAAAAAGCATCTCAAAAAGTCTCACTGAAATCTGATGGAGCAGAAGATGAAGAAACCTTCCATTTACTGGTTCAAGACCAAAACAGCTGCTATGTGAGTTTCAACCAAAGCAAATCCCCATCCCTTTCAGGATGCGAGCTGAAACAGCAGACAGCACAGCTTCCAAAGGAGACTTTCTGCTCTGTGTGGCTGCTAGAAGAGTCAGGCCAGTTTTGACCTGCGGGGTAGGCTGGAAAGGGAGTTGTCTCAAGAGAGCTACCAGTATTAAAAACCAATCTGATGGGAGAATAACTCTGCCGGAAAGGAAACCTCAGAAAAACCCACTGCAGACACTGAGTAGGAGTCAAAGGGGAATTTGCACACTGAAACCTCTGACTCCAGCAGGTCCGGAGTGGCCTGTGCAAGCACATGTCTTCAGAGAAGTGTCTTTTACCAATCAGCTAAAGGAACGAACTGGGGCCATCTGGAAAGCACATGCATTTTGTTTTGTCACCTGAGGGCTGCTATAAGTTGTTCCTCACTTCACCTAAAAGTGCTGCATAAGCAGGTCATTGCAACCAAAGTTTGTGTTGTACTAAGATAACTGCAACTGTGTTGACATACAGCAGTGGTGTTTCACTTGGCCAGGCCATCACGCCTACAGGTGCCAGATAAAAACAAGGACAAGCTGTAAATATCACCCTTTGTACTTTGTTGTGTCCAGTTCTGATGTAGTCACCCCCTCGGGATTTGGAACATAGATAAAAGCAGGAGTGTTTTGCTTAGGAATTTAGAGAGAGAAGGAAAAAGAAAATGATTTTAACTTAATGCTTCCTTCCTCCCCTCCAGGTGTTGTAGGTTCATCTTCTGTTCTCATACCTAGCTAACATATATACTTTACTTCCCAATAAGTTGTGTTTTAGTAACAAACAGGTATGCAACAGCCTCTACAAAAGCATCATTTCTTTAAAGCTTTCTCACTAAACACCAGGTGACAGATTCCTCCTGACACCCACAACCCACCCAGGATCAATTGCTTGCTTCTTTCTTCCTCAGGGGTGGGGGACCACAACTAATCAAATCCAGAGTCTAGGAAAAGGGCCACAAAGAGGGAAAATAGAAGAACCCGAAGATCCTCATCTAAGGAAGATAAGGTTAATTCCAATGAGATCATCTCCATCTCATTAGGTGTGAGAGAACATGTCCGGCAGAGCAAAAGCAGAGGATCAGTTTTCTTGATCAAACGTTACAAGCACCAACACCACCAGTTGAACTAGGCTGGAATTTGAACCCCTGACTAGAGGTGTCAGTCCTCTATCTTCAAGGTATTTATTTTCTATTACCTTTTACTACCTAAAATGATGGCTATAAGGGAAGTTTCCTCTGAAGTGATCCATAGTTTGCAGAGTTACTATAATACTCCTTTTCTGCTGTACAGGAAAACAGTATTTTGCTGTTAATGTGGTCCTGGAATGGAACAGCTGCAGAAGAGTATGGCAGGTGGAAACTTGAGTAGTGAAGTCTCACGGTACAATTCACTTCTTGTGTCATGGAGGTGATAACATACAGAATATCGAACTTTAATCTGAATTGGTATCTGGAAAGACTAAAGTAAAAGGTGGGCTCTGATCCTCCGAATGAAAGTCTGACCATGCTATGGCAAAGAAGCAGAAAGAGGGTTAAGGAGTGCAGTGTTGGCACGGTTGGCTGCTTTTTCCTTTTGTGCTTTTGTTGCTTTTGGCATGCCCAGGAAAAAGGCACAGATTCACACAGCTGATGCTGGTAGGATAAGCCTGAATATGGATGAAACCCTGTTTTTGTAGAAGCTAAAGAGTAATTCCCTCGAGAACAAAAGGTCCCCAGGAATCCTTGGACATAGTACATGGTTCCTGGCTGGATCTCTGTGAGTAAACCAGATGGCTGCATCACCATGGTAGCCACATTGTAAGCCACATCTTACATAGCCTACAGAGTTATCCTGGATGACAGACAGCCCTCCATCAGCATCACACATACACACACACACAAAAAAAAAACACACACAACCACACACATGGGATGAAGGGAAAAGAGAAGTCATGAAGGAAAAAAAAGGTGGCAAGCTATTATGTAGATTTATCTGGAGAAGAGGGCTATAGAGTCTGAGGCAAATGAATATACTCTATTCCTGAAGGTACTCATCTGTCTCCTGCTTAGAAAACCTTGTTCCCTTTTGATTCTCTTTGTAGTGCTCTAGATAATTTACCAGAATAGAAGAAGCTGAAGACAAGGTGAAATCTCTAGCGCTTGACCTTAAGCGCAGTAATACTGAGCAAACCACAGCGCTGCTGGCAGCTGTTCTGATGAGCCTCACTAGTCTCTTTAATTGGCCAGGAGTCACTTTGAGTGCCAAATGCTGCCTCTCACGAAGGGAAAGCTTTTCAAACACACCAAGACTGTAACGAGAAGTTATCCTTTCTCCTGCATTGACACGCTAATGGATCCACAGTATGAATACTCAGACACAAGTGCTCCTGGGAAACCTGACAGTTTCAGACACTGGAGCCATGCAAAGCACATCATGCACTTTCCAATGCTATGTCACTCTCTGACACAATACAAGCAGCAGATGTGTCCTTACAAGTCCAAAGACAAAAGGCAGAGAGAAAAGCACTACCAGAGAAGAGGTGAATCAAAATTTTCATTTCCAGCCAAGCAACAACTCAGAGGAACTGCAGGACAGAGCCATCCAGTGCCAATTTATGGTAGCACACAGATGTGTGTGGGCCAGGCATGCTCCCACCTGTACCACAAGAGGTTATCCCGTCTCCTGCGCTGACATGCTTTTACGCCCACAGTGCATAACAGAAACACAGAAACAAGCACTCAAGGGAAAATTCATCCCAAACGCAGAGGCCACACAAAGCACCTAAAGTGTGAATATCTAGGAGAAACTAGATCTTTTACATAAAGATTTTAGTTCCCTAAAGATTAAGAGAATCAGAACAGACTCCTCTTAGTTAAATACATTTTTGCCTATGACACCAGCATGGCTATCTGTTCAACAAATATTGGCAAAGAAGAGGCAAGACTAGGGAATGAGAGAATATTTTAGCGACATGTCAAAAATTCCCTATTTCAAGAGGCAAGTTATACTTCTCCCTGTACTGGATGATCCATTAATTTAGAAAGCCTTTTAGAAATAAAGAGGTCTTGATTACAAAAATAGTAAGAAAATAGGTTAGGACAGGCACTTTTGGCAAAATGTTTCCTTCTGGAAGTCATCTCCAGGTCAAAACAGAAGTTCAAGTGATTTTCCTGCAGTTAGTCATTTCCATGGTCTGAAAAGAGCAGTTCTTTACCATCACATTTTGTAGCATTCCCAAGTAATCTCTCTGTTAAATAATCTGCAGCTATGAAATAAGCAACTTTAGCTCCCTCCCTTTTTTCCCCTTCCTGCTTGCTACTTCCACCAGAAAAGACTTGTTGGAGATGCAGGTAAGAAAGTTTTATGTAGTATGTGCTGTAACAGGCTTCAAGTTTTGAGATACGGCTTCAGTGTTAATCATCAGCAGTATTAACTGTCATACTATTGTAATGTATCTTAATCTTCTCATGTTAATAGACAACCTTCTACTCTCTCCAATAAGCTTTGAGGCAGACCCTAAAAACAAGTGCAAGATGTTGCTCTGCTTCAGCAAGCCTCAGGCTGTAACACTCAGGCCACAGACTTTCTCACACAAATTAGGCTGGATCTGGCCAGTACTGCAGTGATATGCGTAGTAAATTCAGTGTGTTGCAGCAAGAAGAGCTGAGCATAGTCCCAGACCAAAGCATTTTTTTGAATGCCATCTGTAGGCACATCATGCCAGTGAGAGGATGGAGGATCTCTACCTTAAGACTGAGTTCTTGGAAACCTGTTTGGACTAAAGATCTCTTAGTTTTCACAGAGACAAGTTACCTATTGCCCTAGCTAAATCTTGTGGAAGGGTTTAGGTATTTTTTTAAAAAACACCACACATACCCTTTCCTAGAATGTATTTAAGGTTTCTGAGAGCATCTGCAACCACTAACTAGGTAACATGGATTAAATGCCAAAATTGTTTTACCTTTCAATAGAAAATTCTGCAAGTCAGGTACTGGAAGAAGGAAAAGAAGAAGAGTAGTTTTGTATTTCCTTTGTTGCAATTTTTAGCATATAAAAACAAAACTTCCTTTTTTTTTAATCCAGCCATTACAAGCACTTGCTCTTCAGTTCTTGGAGTTAATCTTCATTTCCAAAAAAATTTTCAAGTATGCTGCTAGGGCAGAGCAGCTAACACACTTCCAGTCTGACAGTGACTGTGCTGCCACTCTGGTATCAGCAGATCAACAAGCTCATGCTGCATCTTATGTATCAGGGATATTTCTGGATTAACATGGTTATATAAGCTCAAGTCATTATAGATAAAACAAACAAAATATTTAGTCAGGACCAGATGCTTTACAGATGAAGGACTGTTCCCACACACATCAGCAAGACTCCAGACCAGCTGAATTCTTTATTCTTAAAAATACAAAATAAAAATCCTGATTTGTAGGGATTTAAAGACCATTTTGTGATTGCTTCAGCTTAGCTTCAGCCTCTTGATGAGTAAGGAGAGAAAAAGATTTGGGGGAAGGGGAAAGCAGGGGTGGGATGTTAAAGTCCACCCCTAAGTCCCAGATTCAATCTGCAGTAAAGCAGGAAGAGCTACAAGATAAACCCAGAAGTGACGTGTTGGACCATCTCTTACTTTCCCAGAAAGCAGGAGAGAGATTGTCTTTTGAGACAATGGTTTACAGGAAAGAACATTTATGTTTTCTTCCTTTTTTCTAAATAAGTATGTGATAAGGAAGAACATGAGGCTTTACTGAACACAGGAAAACTAAATATGAATAAAGCCTTTATGAGCAGCAAAATTGTATTCCTACTAAACAGAGCTGTAGGTCTGAATAAGGAGTGCTCAAGAGTGAAACAGACTGAGGCTGTTAAATGCCTTGGTTACACCAGACTCCTCTGCCCAGGCCATGAGCTAAGCCTTGTCTTTCTGGGCTGCGCAGATTAATGGTTTGATAACTGTGCCGCTATCTAGGGAAAAGCATCCACAAAAGTTACAAAAACATTAATGACTTGCAACATTTCTCATTATCAAATTTAAAATTTCTTTCTTCTTTTTCAGATTTGTCTTCTTTCGCCAAAATACATCCTAGGCCTCCACCTCAAATATTTACAATACTACAAAGGACGTCTCAGTTACCTCCAAGGACTGCTTTGCCAGAAACAGGGTAATTAATCGAAATTACCATGTTAATTTACCAAGAAAAGTATGTTTTTCTTTTACATGCTGGCATATTTGCATACATTGGGAGAATGCTGTCTCACATTGCTATTTCATTTCTTATCTGGCCCTCTCCTCAGCAAATACAGCTGCAGAGTGGAAAGATCTGGCCTAGATTCTCTGCTAATGTAAATTGCAATAGCTGTATTACCTTCCACAGAAAGAACTCACACAGGCTGGAAGTATCACTCTTCTCACAATTAGTATAAAAGTTTTTCAGACTATAATCTGCTCACATGCCTCAATTAAAACCAATCCCTCAACCAGGGCCATGTGTTTTCAAGGGTGATAAAGGAAGACAGCCTAACAGATCAAAACAGGTGCCGCTGCAACCCACAGAAACGCCTCCCTACTCTAAGCACAGCAGAAGGCCCCAGAGACTGGTCTTGTCATCAGCAAACAGCTCCAGATGACACATCGGATGACAAAGACGAGTGCTGGAGGACTGCTGCCACCCTGCTCGCTTGGTTCACCCGGTGCCAGCCCCACACCAAAGCATCCTGATGTTAGCTACCCGCAAAAGGCTCCCCAAGATAAGAAAGTAATTCTATTGCCTTAGAAAGTTCACAAGACTTATTCCCATTTGGTACCGCAATAGAGACAGGCACCAGAAGGGAGACAGGGAAGGGGAGGAGGGAGAAGAAAAGAGAAAAGATGACACAAGTCACCAGTTCATGTTTTGTAACTATTACCGTATCGTATTTTCTGTGGGCAGAAGACCCTAGTATCCAAGTGAGAAATATTCAAAAAAATATGCTCAAATAAAGCCTAGTTTGCTTCTTTTTATAATATTTCTTCTGAAAATATGAACATGAGTGTAATCAGAAGTTTTCTTTGTTTGTTTCTTGCCCCCCCCCCCCCCGACAGCTTAGGGAGTTACAACACGCATCTTACACAGCACATCCCTAACAGTAATTAAAACTATTTACAGAAAAAAAGAACTCACCAAATATATCAGTAAAGCTCTGAATTTTGTAAAGACAAACTGAGACCTTGTCACTACCTAGACAGAACTTGAATTTTTCCAGGTGCATGAACCTCTTATGAACCTTAGTAAGTTTACAGTGAACATTCAGGATCTAATGAGAATGAAACTCACAGTGCAATAAAGCAAGAGTATAATTTAATCCTATATTTATATTACATCCATTACCAGAAAATACCATTTTTGACTTGCAAGAATAGAGAATAAAAGTACAGATACAAGCACAAAGAAGCCAACCCAGGCAAAAAAAGAGGTTTACAACAAAAGAGGGCTCAACAGCTCTTCTCACTAGCAAACTCAAAACTATTTTATTAGCTTTGGGTAGACCTGGCTGCATTTTGAGAATTACAATCACTGACTCAAGTGTGTCACGACCAAGATTGAAGTTTAAGACACAGGGAACTCTCACTAAGGGTGACAAGCATTATATATATGTGTATATGCATATATACATATATATAAAACCACACACACACACAAAGCCAACAAAATATATTTAACCCACCTCTTCTGCAGCGATAGCACATGGAGCAAAAGCTTCTTACACAGGAACAGGAACTACCCTGGCATTTCATTGGCCTGATGAACTTCCCCAACAACCACCCCCAGCTGACAGGAATTCACACCAACCCACCACACCCTGGGCACCATCAGCTTCTTTTAGCTCTATCTGAAGCTTACAAGACAGTTCCTGAGATGAAAACAGGTGGAAACAGCTATGTTTTCAACAGATGCAAAATTGAAGAGGTCAGTAGTTTCTATGCTGAAAAGAACAATAAATACTCTTAATTTACAGCCATGCGCTTTGTTGGAGCTCATTTCTAGTGCTTGCCATACTCTTTCATTCCAGATAAATACTATACTTACATTTCCCTCCTGCAAATGACAGTATTCATTGTAAATAGGCAGCTTGCCATCCTAGTAGCAGCAAGTGTTTTGAAGGAGAGCTAAAACGGATTTAGCCAACCTGTTGAGCATGGAAAAGGAGAGTGGAGGAATTAAATTTACAGATTTTAAACACAGCAGCCAAGTAGAACTTTCTAAAATATTTAAGTCAACATATTACATATACGTAATCTCTGAAAAACAGTTTTCTGGGTCATAGGAGATCCTGCTATAAAAAGTCTCTGGCATCAGTATCTCAGTTGTTTCTGCAATTCTTCCTCAAATAAATAATCCCACTTTCTTATTATAGTTTATAGTAACAACATTGTGTTAGCATCTGAAAATGAGAGGATCTGCTTTAACCTGTCCTTACTGCGCATAGGGAAACTGATGTAGGAGCACCATAGACAGACAGCACCGCCCCAAAGAAACCTCAGGTTGCTTAATGCCCCCATGGGGGTTCTGGTCTGGCCACTTGCAGCCCCCTCCATTCCTGCTGGCCCTCAGCTAGCTGCACACAGGGTGCTGCCAGATCCAAGGGTCTGGAGGGAGAGATCTGCAGCTAGCAAAAATGAAACGGCACGAAATCCCAGCATGTCAGATAGTCCACTTTTTAGTAACTCTATCTGCCAGATGAGAAAAGCTTTCTTAACTGCTCCTATGGGCTTAATGAGAAGGACATATTTAGAAATAGTCAATAACCTCCAGACCAGAGACATCTTTCTTACACTCAGATAAATCTATTTTCTACAGGGCTTTATAGTTAAGCATGTAACAGAGCTTGTTAATATCTTCCTGGACAGGTGTGATTTCACCTTAGATTTCAGGTCCCCTGCTCCAAGAAATATTCTCCCATTTTCTCCCAGAATCCTTTTTTCTTTTGATGCTGTCTCTTGCGATAATGAATGACCTTGAACATTTTCTTTCAGCATGCAACAAGGAATACTTCCAGGCTAAAGGAACAGAAAACTCTGCCTTTGTCCCTTCCTTCAGATTAGGGCACATATCTTTACCTACTTCTTTGCTACAAAGATCTTTCAAGCCACTGTATTGCCTAAAATCTGCAATTTCTATAGTGCTGTTGTACATAACATACTTTCTTAAAAATTATGAAAATGAACTGAATTATTAACTTGACTATTAACTTGATTTCTTTCCATCATTCTAGTGTTTTTGACTTTATTTTCTGTCCAAATTGCAGAAACATTTTGATGCTGTTAATACTGCAAATATACTGTATAGGGTATTAGACAGCTTTTCCACTAGGACATCTCTGCAGCTGTGATCAAGAGCTAGCTTGTTCAGCAAGGAGGAACGCAAAAATCTTAGTTTAGCAGCTGAACCTGGGATCTTTCAGTCAACAGTGTGTTACCAAGCCTCCTCTTGTACAGCATTCACCTTTGAACAAATTTGTAACTAAAAGAGATCCATAAGGACGATAAAGAGCACACAGAATGTTTAACTTCTTGTTTGAAGTGTGATAAGTTGAAAATGTCTGTTTGCCTAAATTTTGTGGAAAAAGGAATCTACAAGGTCCCTTTTTTGCAACAAGCTGGTCAGTTCATACTGAGCAAATAATGGCATGTTTAACTATTGTGGGAATATTCTAAAACATCTAATCTTATATACGACAGCAAAAGGTTTTGATTAACCAAAAACTGCTTGGGATAGTATAAAAGAAACCCTTTCCTTGTAAGTTTTTCTGCTTTTCACAGATAAACCAAGCCCAGCTCAGGACACTGCCAAAATCTGACATTATGAATTGGAAAACAATCATTTATTTTATTTTGTTATTAAGCTTTACTGTAGCCAAAGCCGTGCCCAGAAGTTATCGGGATGTAGGTAAGAACATATCTCATATTTTACTCTATTCTTCCATGTAATACTGATGACTGCAACTTGTTGCATGTGGTTATTTGGGATCTCATTTTAAAACTGCCAATTGTATGCTCATATGAGTCAAACGTAAACAACAAAATTGTACCTGTATTAATTTTCTACGTGATCAACCTTAGTTGTGTTACTTCTTAATGTTTAACTTGAAGGATAAATATTGAAGGGTATTTTAATCCACAGGGATGTAGCTATGACACTTATTTTCTGGTACCCTAAAAGCTATTCAAATAAATTCTGATTGCAGTTTTTCTAAGCTCCCTCCATAATTCATAGGGGAGAGAGAAAGAGGGAAACAACAAGAGGGAGGTGGTACCTCCACATGATCATTCAGAGTAACTAAGTTATGCTATTGCTATGTATTGTCCTTTCCTCACTCACTAAGGTACCTAAGCTAAATGCCAAAAATGAAACAATCAGAAACCTCCCAGAGTGCAGGGTTAAGATACTTCTGTCAGGTTACATGTTTTTGTCAGTCAGCTGTTTTTTCATCTTTAGAACTTCAAAATGAATTAAATGGCCCAGCAGTGTGAAACACAGCAGATGTTGATGTTATTTATCTCTTGGCATGGTCTCATTTTACACCCCCACATTACTCAGAGTGAGAAGCTGGTTTATTTCTTCATTTTTTGGCCCCTTTATAGTGGGGGCCCCCAATCCTACCCACAGGGGTGTGACAGGATACCCTTCTGTTTTGTGAGCAGGCCCTTTACATTAAAATTAATGTTTGGGAAGATTCTTGACAAATGAGGAACTTAAGAAATTCTTAGGAGTAAGTCTGGCCACTAGAAAAGGCCCACTGGCAAAGGAAAACTATGTGCACATGATATTCAGATACATTAGACCTTTTTGTTTTCCTCTGGGCCAATTCACAGCACACATAGAAGGATGCATCTCCATGAATTTCCTGGTGCTTTGCCTACCAATGTAGTCCTGAATTTAGTCCACGTCTTCCAAAACCAGAATCCCTGATCTGTACCTAACCAGTGATCAAGCAACCTTTAAATAGCTAAGGCAAGGTTAAAAGGTATTATCTAAGCTGCTCATACAACAATTGTGCCTTGTGTCATCAAAGTAGCCAAACACCTTCTAAGTTTTCACGTATTTCTCCCCACCATGCTTCAGGTAGACAGAGAAATGATGCCTTCTTCCTGTGCATAGGTCAAACACGAAGTTTGACCTCATGTCTCCCAGCCCCCAGTACTAGTACCTCAGGCTAAAACTATCCTTTTCTGAGACTCCAGCACCAAAAAGGAGGGTTTTTTATGAAGCCATTTTTATTCAAAAATCAATTATCTTTTTTTTTCCAGAGGCAAAACCCACCATTGGCCAACACTTTTCCCAGCTGCAGGAGAGTAATTTTAAAGCCATGTAAGTTGTCCAGATAAAGATTCTACTTGCAGATTTGCTGCTAATGAATGTTCCTGTGGCATTTTGCCTCCTTCGGAGATAAGCCTGTACCGTGAGTCACATGCTCACCCTTCCCTTCGCCCACACCAGCTCCACTAGTTCCCGTGGTGATGTGGACCCTCTTACTGTCTGATTCAGGCTGACCACTCACACACACAAGTCATGGTGGTTTTTTTTTTTTTTTTTGTTTTTTCTTTTTTTTTGTTTGTTTTTTTAAGGTAGTCAGCCACATATTTAATGGTATGTGTTCTCATTGTAGTGCCATGATCATGTTTGCCCAGTACGTGCAGGAAAGTACTTTCGGCAAAATAGTTAAAATGGCTGAAGATGTCACTGACCTTGCCAAAAGGTGTGCTGCTGCAGGCAAAGACAACCAGGATTGCCTGAAGCCCTTGGTAAGTACGTTTGTATGTTTGAAAATCTTTGCCTCATTAGAAGTGACTTGTAATTTCAGAGCCCTGACATGTTTTTCCAAAGAGGAACATGTTATTAGGAGACATGACTTTCCTGAGTATGCTTGCCTTGTCAAGCCTCCCCTGTATACAGCATCTTATAAGTGTTGGAAAGCAAAGATGCCCCCAAGAAATTCTTCACCTTTCAAAAAGATGTTCAGAAAGTTATGCCATCTATAAATGCACAATAAAATTCAGTAGAAGCCAAACCAAATATCTGCAAAGATGACACGTACAGGTGATTTCTCTATCCATTAGTTCACATTCCAGTTTTTGATGGTGATGGCACTAACACAGCATATGCTAGTATCCTGAAACTTTTGGAGCTAGGAGATTGACATTCATGTTTAAGTATTCAATCTGCATTATGGCACATTTCTGATATATTAAACATGCTGAACCAAACCCTGGATTACAACAGTTCCCAGCAGACGCATGACTGAGAGCTGAATCTGAATATTGATCCTTGAACGAAAAATGAGATGCTTTTCACCATACAAATCTCACTCTAAATGAGAAAGCACAGATCCTGCTATCCTGGCAACTGCGGTATACAAATGCAACAACCATCTTAACTGTTATCAAGGGTCTGAATATCATTTTAAGTGCAGCGGGAAGTGTACAGTGTGTTTGACAGTCCCCTTCAAAGCCTAGCTTGGCATAAAAAGGCATTTGAGTTTGAGAAATCATCACTTACATGTTTTAGAGGTCACTTTCAGATTCACTGCAATAACAGCAAAAGGTAACACAAAAGAGAGAACCTCTAGGTTTATGCAAATAAGGGCTTGTTGTGTTAAGGTATTTCCACAGAGAGCTTCCAAGAGGAAAGTGGAATCCTCATAAGGATTTTTTTTTTTAAATTTTGTACAGGACAGAATTTTCTTTGATACAATATGCCAAGAGGAAAGTCTTCCCAGGTTTGCTGACTGCTGTGCTAAAAAAGGCTCTGAAAGAAATGACTGCTTCCTCTCTCATAAAAACTCAACAAAAGGATTCATTTCTCCTTTTGAAAGACCAAATGCTGAAGCTGCCTGCAAAAATTATTCACGGCACCAACATTCATTAACAGGATAGTGAGTAAACAAATCATAGATCTGTTGTTTAGATACGATGCTTAGCAGCATAGAGACAGCAAATGCAAGAAAAATCCAAAAGGTCAATATTAAATTCTCCATAAACTCATCCTCACTTTTCTTCCCAATATGAGGATATTGGCATAATTTATCTAGCTGTAATTGTCATCACATGAATCCTTTTCTGTCACCACAGCACTGGATATAACTCCAAATGATAAACACTCTGGCTGATTTCAATATAATTTACACAAGGACCTCACTTGAAACAATCCAGTTTCTTACTTGAGGTCTCACAAGCCAAGCAGATGTTTTGCTGCCTCTAGTCCAAAATTGGTAGGATATAAGCCTTTAATTTCCCTGAAAACATCAGCCTCAGAAATTTTCTGAAATAATCACTGCACTACACAGGCTGTTGTTATGGCAGGAAAACAGTCACTTTTAGTAACTACAATTTTAAACATACTGGCAGATGTTACAATAGCAGTACTATCCCCCCACATGTCGGGGAGGGCTCACTCCAAAATTGAAGACGTTTCTCTTTGTGTTTTAGTTTTATCTATGAGGTTTCCCGAAGGCATCCTTTCCTCTATGCCCCAACAATCCTTTCTGTGGCTATTCATTATGATGAGATGATGAGAAATTGCTGCAGAAGCACCGATGACCCCACTCATAACCTGGACAAATGCTTCCAGAGACAGGTATTATATACTGCAGGTATATAGTTTACTAATATGCAACCACTGATTTTTGTGCAGCTAAACAAATGCAGAAACAGAGCTACCATCCAGCTGTTTCTCCTTCAGCCATCTGAACCTGATACTAAAATTCACCTTGTTAAGGACAGGCAGAAACCAGACCTAAAGGCTCTCTTGAATTATAGCTCAAATTCTTAACAGAAAATGCCTTACCTGAGGATGTTGGGCGAACATAGCCCTGCTGGGAACCACAGTCCCCACACTCCCCCTAGAGTATCATTTCCCATCCCAGCTTTGCTACCTGTCCTGGGTTTGTGGTAAACTTGACAAGAGAGGAAGTGGTACTGCACAGACTGCAGAAGTCTGATATTTTTCCTCTTTATAGCCCCACAACACAGCCCCTCCCCGGCCAAGTAACTGCTCTGCAGAGATGTGCCCCACAGTTGGAGAAACCTACCTGTAACCAGGGAAAACAGGCACAGGGAACCTTTCCTCGCTGAATGGCTAAAGATGCCTTTTATGCAGTTTGGCCAAGCCACAGTGAAGATTTCTCCCCCTACACTACAACGGGCAAACTACTGTTCCAAACGGGTTTCTTTTCACGTAACTCTTGTTTAATAGATGCTGGTGACTGAATAGCAAGGACAACAGTTACTTCTTCTGCTTTACTGGAGAGTAAACAGCAATTTTCTTTCACTACTAAAAATCTCTATTAAAAAATTAACATACTAATTTTATCACGAAGCATTATCTTCCCTATTCTTTCATTTTAATGGTTTGCATCTTCTTTATACTAGGCACCAGAGGTGATAAAGCCAATAAAAGAAGACGGCCTGAAGCAGGAACACACATGTGGAATCTTAAAGAAATTTGGAGAAAGGACTGTAAAGGCTCTGTGAGTCTCCCTCTTTTTCTAATCAGAGGAGGCTTCACTTTGCTTTGGCTGCAGAACAGCCTCACTGACTGCCAGGACGTAAAGCCCTGTTAGAGCCGCTCCTTTGAATTTCTGCTAAACTGCTGCAGTAGACTCTTTGGCATGTGTGTTGTGAAATAAACCGTGGGTGTCACATTTTAGCTGAGAGTGGATCCACACCTGCACCTGGTACAATGGCTGTAAATACTGTACTTGTCAGTTTTGCATGCAGATCACCAACAGCATTATCTAACAAGGAATACAGATTAGGAATGGAAATGTATGCATGACTGTAGTCACCATTACCTTAAAAACTGCCATTAGCATTCAAAAATTTAAAAGTAAATTTGAAAAGAACTCAGTTCTCTGTGATGAAAGTTAGAGGGACTTTGAGCAGAATACAGCCCAGCTCTCTTATCCAGTTTTGACACAAGGTTGCTCCTAATTTTGTGTTCAGCATGCGATGGGAGAAAAATGTGATAGATTAATTTCACCTAGGATTCCTTAGGTAACCCTGCAAATATTAGCTCTTGGTTTCAAGAGACATTTATGTATTAACTTCAGGGAAAGCAGGGAGAGACCATTCCTAAGAGGTCTGGATACCACCCTGCATAGCAAAATGGTAACTATCACAGTGTCACATTGTGAATATAAACAATACCTGTCTTTATTCTTTCTAGGAAACTTGCTCAGATAAGTCAAAAATTCCCTAAGGCTGATTTTGTTATCATTAGCAAGCTTGTAGTGGATATTGTCAACACACATAAGGACTGCTGTCGTGGAGACATGCTGGATTGTATGCATGATAAGGTAAAACTCATTTAATGTTTATACCTTTCCAGAAATTGAATGCATTTTTTCATGTTTCCTTCCATTTTTCCCCCCTCCTGTGCTTTATCAACTGCTCTTCAAAATGTGAGTTTAATCCTTCAGTCTAAAAATCTGATCGATTATCCCATTTGACTCTTTCTGGCATGTTAACATCAAAAAGGTCAGAAAGATCACTTTGTGACTAAAATAACCGAACACTGCCTCAGTGTATTTGGTTGCAGCCCTTAGTTTTGCCACATAGTTCCTGCGTAACTTTCAACAAAACATAGTAACTGTCTGTCCTGTTGTTGTCTAGCTTCTTACATATCAAATCCAGGGATCTCACTTTTTGTCCATGTTAACATCCTCATTTGGATGGGTAACTAGCACCTTTCCAAAGGGTAGGTAAGAGGCTACAGCAAACTGAGCAATAAGGCTGCAGTCTCTTTCCTTGTTCTGGCAAACATCTACTGCACTGCTTTGAGCAAACCATCTCTTCTCTCTGGGCATCAACTTCTCTGGGAAAGGACAATAACAATAATGAGCCTTCTAAAAAAGAAGTGCTACAAGATTAACCTAACTGCTGTTATTTACTAGGTTTCTAAGTATTAACTGAGGCCTGAACTTGTTTGTATGTTCCCAGCCTACACTACATTAAATATTATAATAATGAGATAGGCTGGTCTAGCTAAGTCCTCAACTGAAAGACCTTCCTACTTGGGGGGCAAAGAACCAAAATCAGAACCAGAAGTCAGACAAAATTTCCTTTCTTCGTTTCTTTACTTTACAGGAACAGATTCTAACCTATGTCTGCACCAACCAAGACAGCCTATCAAGCAAAATTAAACACTGCTGTGAAAAGCCATTGTTAGAAAGAAGTGAATGTATAATTAATGCAGAAAATGATGACAAACCTGCAGATTTGTCCCCCCACATCAGAGAGTTTATAGAAGACAAAGGAGTATGTGAACGTTTTGCTCAGGAAAAAGATACCCACTTAGCCAGGTAACACAGGTCTTCTCTACTCTTCTCAATTTTGCCGTTTCATGACTTTTGTCAAATATGCTAGTTTGAAAGTTAAAGCTTGGCTCATCAGCCTCAGACTTGCCTGCTCTGTGAGCACATCGGCACATGATATCACAAAATTATCTTAGTAAATACCTCTCAACCCTAGAGGAGAAGGAATGAGAACAAACAGAACAGGGCATGACTTATTTTAGGGACAAAACTGAAGAGAGAACATGAAATTTAGGTGCTATCAATTCTGATGTCAGACTCATAATATAGCTTTGATTTAGTTTGAAGTGGGTACTCTAAATCTCTTGTCAAAACCAGACTCACATCTTTATTCAAATAGGTTTGGCCCATTTCTGTTTTAGCGAAGTTCCTTAATCCTGTGAAGTTCAATCCTACCTTTACCTTCCAGAGCAAAGATTCCCCAAGGCTGCAACAGAAAGTCCCACAGGCAAAGAATTTACTTACTTAAAACAAAATAGATCATTTCCATTTATGAAAGCAGCATCTAAAAGAGTGGTCAAGTTGCAGACAGGTAAAGTGATCACTTCAAAAGAGCTAGTTCTGCTCCATCCATTGAGAAATTGGTCTGTTATAGGACATTACTTCACCAGCATTTAGCTAGGATTAAAAAAGATAAAATGAAACAAAATACTCAAATAGCTGTAAGCTATGTATGACCCAAGCTGGGTCAAACGGGGACAGCTGCATGGTCAGGATGTGCTCTGGCAATGCTGTGCTCAGTTAGCTGTGTTTTGCTCAGTTTGACTCCCAGGCTGGGTTTCTGTGAACTGCACTGAACTTTATCTGTACGTGGTCAGATAAAGCCATCCTGAAAGTATCTCTGCTGACTTTATCATCTCCAGTCTCTTGAGGGCACTTATTTTAACTTATTTCTAATTCCTAATGCTGACATACTCCATGTATTGCAGGTTTCTCTACGAATATTCCAGAAGACACCCTGAGTTTTCTGCTCAAATGCTTTTGAGGATTGGTAAAGGATATGAGGACTTACTGGAGAAGTGCTGCAAAACCAGTTCTCCAGATGACTGCTGCAGGAGAGGGGTGGGTACTCTCACGCTTCATACAACACGCTGATGGTTTCAAGCACATCACCACAGGACTGGTTCTAGTTAATTAGTGAATTTGAATACTCCAGGTCTAGAGCTGGAACCCGTATCTCCTTGTAAAAAAACCCAACAAATATTAAAAGACATGACTGATTCCCATACAGAAAAAACAATCAGAGCCCTTATAGTCTTCAGTTACTTGAATGAGTCTGTTATTGCTGGGGAAAGGAACTTGGTTTTGCAGAGAGTGGGTGCAGGATATGCTGCAGCCCCTGGCTGCCCTCTGCTTTCCTCCCTTGGCATTACCTTTCTCCCAGGAGGAGTTTGGTAAATCAAAAGAGAGCTGGTAGGTAAAAAAGACTCCAGGCCACCTGGGTAAAAGGAACCTTCTCTCTGAGGATGGGATAGGAGCAAAACCCTCTCTTTGTGCAAATGTGCAGCTTAGGGCCTCCAACCATCTCTCCCCACAGGGGTGTTGTAAGAGGCTGTTCCGGGCACTGCAGTAATGCACCCTGCGTCTCAGGCCTAACTTCCCATCAGTTACATGAAATGAAGTACTTCAATGCAGTTCAAGGTGGACATTAATCACATTCAGGCAATTTAGCAGTTTCAGACAGGTGAAGATTTTCTAATGGAAATACAAAGGGAGTGGTATCTATCAGGTAAAATGAAGTTAGGGATATCAAGGCCTCATGACAGAATAAGGGCATTCTGCATTCCTCCTGATACAGTGATTCCTCAAATTAATTTATTTTCCTCAGGAAGAAGAACTGAAGAAACACATTCATGAAACAGAAAGCGTGATGAAGACAAGTTGTGACATCTACAAGGAGAAAGGAGATTGCTATTTCCAAAACGAGTATTACTTTTTTTTTTCATGTTCACATTATTCCTGTACCAGCTGGGCACAACTCTGGCCAGAGTAAAACCATGGAAATGGAAGTTATAAATATATATATATAAAAAGCTAGGCTTATGATACCACCTGAATATTTGGTCCACAATATTAAAAGATTTTAGAATATTTTTTTTCCTTTTCCAATACAACATTATGTCCTCTCATGAGGTCTATTCTTATCCCAGTTCATCAAGCAATACAACGGCAACTTGTTTAATCTCCTGCCTAAAATATCAAGTTTCCTAGGATTTTTTTTTTTAACTTTCTAGTTGTGTTCTGAGTTGTAAACTGTTATTAAAACACTGTAAAATTGGCCAAAAGGCAACTGCTGTGCCATTTACAAAGGCTTATCTCTATGCCCTTCTTGCAGCAAATGTAATTATCAACAGTGGTAGCAAAACACCCCTAACTACTGTAGGTAGAGCAAAGCCTACTAGAGGAGCCGTATGTTATGCTTGACTGGTAGCTCTTCCACAACAACATGCAAGCACAAGCCATGTGGAGGAACTTTGGCCTTGATTAGCAATGCTAATGAGCACATGAGTGACATGAAGTAAGTAATCTCAGTGAAATATGTAAACTGCTTGCATACTTAAAGTGAGGCTTCTGCTCTCCTTCTCTTGAGGGATATATAGGGCTTTTTGTATTCCCTAGCACATTTGTCTTTAAAAACCTTTGGACCTGGAGGTTTCTAACAGGCAGACCTGCTTCTTTTGCCTATTATGTCAGTTGTTAAAGTTTTCCTGGCCAAGTCTGCTAATAAGGCTAAGTTTTCTAAAAGAAAAGAAAAGTGACCTTGTTTCAGTTTATCTTCTGCCCTAATCTAGTCTGTCAAGAAGTCACTTGAATTGACATACCATTTCAAAATAGAGCCCCATAACATATAATCAGTAATGTCATCATTATTTTTGATTAACCTGGTAAGACACTCTGAGAAAGGAGAGCTCTCAAACAAAACGGAACATGCTATATTTGCCTATATATGTTTCATAAACATGGGGCTTAGTCCTGTCCTTGTACAAATGAGTGGGGTTCTTTAGGATTTGCCTAAAGTTTTACATGTGTGTAGACAGTGGTTTGTTCACTACGGCCTGATGGAAATAAAACATGACTATAAAAAAAAAAATATTATTTCAGACTTCTCGTGAGCTTCACCAAGAAGATGCCTCAGCTAACATCTGCAGAGCTGATAAAATTCACCAAGCAGATGACTAAAATCGGCTCCAAATGCTGCCAATTAAGCCAAGACAAGCTACTGCCTTGTGCTGAGGAAAACGTGAGTATTTCCTTCTCTCAGATTGGTCCTACTTATTTGTGAAGCTCTGACACTATTCCTGCTGCCATCAGGCTCTGACAGCCCAGAGGACTGTAAATGAGCAAAATGATCACTGAGCAATTGAACTGGCTGGAAGATATCCTTACAGATACATGGCTGAAGTGAGCATGACTCAGCTTCGTTGAAGTTAAAGCTTGAATTACACTACCTGAGGATCAGGAAATTGTCAGGCTAGCATTAAACAGTTAACAGTCACACAGGCCTGGGGATCTGACCCTGCTCCCTTTGAAGTTAATGATCTCTTATCTGAGAAATTAATCCCTTCTACATGCCTGAAACCATACTGTCCCATAAAAAGGATCAATTCTGTATGGCTCTCTCATAGGAGTTCTCTAGGCTCACACACCAAAGTACTTAAAAAGTATCAGCCTGCCCTCCAGGCATGCGTTTGTATGGTGTCACTTTTATATGACTAGTAGAACGTATCTACAGAAACCCTGCTGATGAAAATAAATCAAATGCAGGTCAGGTTTCATGAGGAAATTGCATAATTTGTGTGCACAAAGGACAGTGCCTAAAACTGCATATATTAATTTTGAAAAATCTGGGCCATTTCTGAAATGATGGAAGTTATCATTCAATAGAGAAATAAATTTCTATTACAAAATATAATGTAAATTCTTAGTTATTGTTTATAAGTTTGGTAAAAGGAGCACTTCAGGGATTTTTGAAAAAATGAAACAATAATGTGAAATTGTATTTTTTTTTCCCCCTCCTTGTGGTAAAGCTGGATCTTGTGCTCGGAGAAATATGTAGAAGACACCTGGACAATCCTATAAACCCAAGCGTTTGCCACTGCTGTAGTAGTTCCTATGCTCTTAGGCGACCGTGCATAGGGAAACTAGAAATTGATGAGAATTACGTGCCCTTACCACTGACTCCCGGTCTATTCACTTTCCACGAAGACTTGTGTACAACTGAAGAGGAACAGTTACAGCATAAGAAGCAGGAGTAAGATATGTCTAAGTGTGTTATCCCTATGTTTAGTATTCTCCTGGTGATGCTCACCTTTCCCTTCTTCTTCTACTACACTCCATGTAAATACAGCCATCCCCCCACCCCTCCGCCTCCAAGCTGCTGCTTTCTTCCCACTCACATTATTTTTCTTTACTGTATGGTTCAACCTACACTTACTTGCTTTTGATTAGAGGAATGTCATTTTCAGAGCAGCTGTACAGGTACATACACTGCCAGAATGGAAACAGTGGGATTCATCTCCCTACTGACATCAAGCCAAAAATTTCAAAACTGATCCCTACACGTACCATTAAGAAATTTATTCTTCATAGAACAAAGACAGTGTTTTCTCAGATTCAGTCCTGCTTAAGAATTATCAAGTGGGTATACAGTTTTAAAGTTTGAGGCCTATGTGGCCCCATTCCTTACATTTGTAGCAGGGCAACTGACTTCACATTCGGATACGTACGTTACAGTAACGAACAGTAAAATTGGGGCTCTGAAATTTGCATGATGCCCTTGATTTGTGGTATTTTAACCCCTTCTGAAGTTATCATGTCAAGCTACCTTTGGGATGCTGGGGCAATGCTGTTACAACACAGCTTTAAAATACTGAGATCAGAAACATCCTCAACCCCTGCCTTTGTGCTTTACTGAAACTACACAAGACATCACAAAATAGATTCCCGAAAAACAAGGAAGCTACTGTCTCAAGAACTGCATTACCTTTATGGCTTGATTAATGCTAGTTTGCCAGAATTGGAAAGCCCAAGTATTTTTCTCACCCCAGTGACTCCTTCAGTCCCTGAAAGGCTCTGGGTGCTTGGCATGCCTTTGTCAGAAAAACCTTTCACCCTGGAAGCCCACCCTTACTCCTGTATTGCAAGAAACAGGCTCCTTGGCTATTAACTGGGACTATGGCAAACCCATACAGTTGTGAACTCTCTGGAGGGGCACACCTAAACCAATTGTATATCCATTCACAGAGGAGCAATTTCGTAAGTTAATGTTGTTTTTCAATTCACTGGTGCGCATATTAGCTCCTTGCTGTCAACTTATTTCTGGGTGGTGTTTTAGGAGAGATTATAGAAAGGAGGTAATGAAAGACTGATTTTGCAGGATTGGTGTTTTAGAAGTGCTTTTATGCATCGCATGCTTACCTCCCTGCTTCACTGGGCTTGCTTTGCTTTTCTTGCAGAATGCTCATCAACCTCATCAAATACAAGCCCTACATCACACAGGAGCAGCTGACCTCCGTCACTGCAGCTTTCACTGCCATGAGAGAGCAATGCTGCAAAGAAGAAAACCACGAGGCGTGTTTTATGAGAGAGGTATCACATTTCCGTTTTCACCTAAGTATTCTGAGTCAAGATGGAAAAATGCAATATACACAGGAACACAGATTTCCCAAATTTCTCCATTAGTAAACAAAAGCCAGATGTGGCTAACTGGCATTCATTCTGTTATGTTTCCAAAGACAAACCTCATTACCTCCATAGGTGGATATATGTTCTAGTTCACTCATGAATGATCACTAGAGAACATCCCTAATGAACCTCATGTTTATATGCAGCAATTTATGCATATAGAGCTTAGCTAAATCTGCAGCTTCTGCAGAATCAGTGGGATTTGCACTGTTGAAGGTTATAGGCCAAATTCTTTTCCTGAGGGACAATACTTTCCTAATTTCTGTCTTCAGTAATTCCTCTGTGATAGGGAAGGAAAGGATTTCCCAAATCCTAGATCAAAGCAGTTCCTCTATTTTTTCCCCTTCCTCCTCACCCTGTTCTTTCCCCTCTATTCTTTACTATATTATTTTAGCTCATCTAACTTTATATTGCAAAGCTACTTCGATTTCTCTCTACTTTCCAGTAAATCTGCTTCTCCCTACTTCAACTTTTTTTGATATATTGTTTAATTGAAGTTGAAGTCTTTGACCCTTGACTCAAAAGTCTTGCTCTCTCTTTTCCTAAATATCTACAGTGCTTTCCTTTAAATGATAAAATACAGAAAAATACTCACTTTTGCCAATAAGTTTCTGCCTTTGAATGAGCCTGAAGAGCATAGCTACAAAGAACCATCTTAACTCTTCATAATAGAACTCAATTTTAGTTTTAACAATTACCAAATGTTCTAAGACAATCTGAGCTAAACAGTAAAAGCAAGAATTATATTAAACATAATGACATATGTAAATGCAGTCTGCATGTATAGTGTTTGTATACAACTTGCAAAGGATCTAAATAATAAGTAATTGACTCACTGCTACCGTACTCACGTAACTTGTTCACATTACCTTACCATCCCAATTCTGTTGCTTACAGATGTTTTGCTTTTTTCCCCAGGGACCAGAACTTATAAAAAGAAGTGAAAAAATGCTGTCAGCATGAAATGCTTGTGTAACATACTGGAAGGTATTTGATGAATGATATGAAGTCACAATTTTAACCAGTGAGAATAGCTTTTCTGAATATTCATAAAGTATAAATAGATTTCTATGAATTATCATAGTGGAGAATACTATGTTTTTGTCTTTGCTTGGCGTAAATATAAATTTAATGAAGTCATGACAATTTACACCAGCTAGAGTTCTGTCACTGATCTTCTACTATGACCAAGGTGAAGGAGATGCCTCAAGGAAAAGAAAACAAATTCCTACAAAGACACTCCTAAGCTGTGGAGCTGTAAAATTGGTCTGCCTACAAAGCTCAGCTTAACTGAAAGATAGATGTATGCTTCAGTTTAACTCAGACAGGGGAGAAACTTGTGTGCAAACTTCATATCTGGCGCACATCAACTTGATTCAAAATAATCAAAGATAAAAGTTAAACTGAAACAAAAACCTTAAACCTAATCTGGTGTGTCCAGACAGATTCTTATATCATTTTAAATAAATCCATAGAAAAAATAAGTTGAATAAATGGAAATTCAGGGTTTAGATACAATCAGCTTATGTGATGGATTATTATTCTTTTTGTACCAGTCAGATTGAGAGAAGGAAAAAAAAAAAAAAAATTTCAATCTTAAACTTATCAAGTATAAATACAAATGCCACTAAAAAAAATGCTTTTGACCACTTCCAAATTGTTTTTGAATCATCAGGGGATTATTTTTGCATTTTTATAGCACTACCATTGAAATACAGCACATTCATTCATTAATATAGGCTGCTGTTACAGCATAAGGGTAATTATAAAGGTGCCTTCAAGCACAGGAAAAAAAAAGTTATCTTGGGAACCCTGAACAGGACAATGAAGATGACAGATTAGCCAAATGTCAAGGGCAAGACAGAATATAACACTCAAACTCCTGGTAAATGTGTTTGCAATGTTTTATGTCAAAATGATTTTAGCAGATTACAGGAATACGCTAGAAAAACCCATGTACATTATATTAGGACAAACTTAACATCTAACATTGGTATGATTAAGCAGATGCAGAATTTTAGTACAAGAAAGCTACTTATTAGGGACTTGTATGGATAACAACACAGTTGCAACAAATCACAAGTTGCCCGAGTCACGAGTGTTTTGCTGATGATGAGAGACTGGCATCTTGCTTGCATACTGGGGTATAAACTGGAGCATGGCCTGTAGCACACAGCATCATTACTCCATTTTCCCCACCACTAGTAAGGGCTTTG
Organism: Rhea pennata; assembly: GCF_028389875.1. Classification (NCBI taxonomy): domain Eukaryota; kingdom Metazoa; phylum Chordata; class Aves; order Rheiformes; family Rheidae; genus Rhea; species Rhea pennata. Next base: position 73,047,070 of record NC_084666.1, read on the forward strand.
CCAGAGTGTTAAGACAAATCTTGGGTACTTCACTTCTTGGAAAAAAAAACTTCAGCTGAAACAAGAGCAGGGGGTAATAGTCAAGGATTCAGAAAACAAAGACAGAACAGATTAGGGCTGTTTGGCTTAAGGAAGAGATGCTGCATGAACACGCAGATCTTCATATACACAAAAGGCCAATCTCAGGATGAAGAAGGGCCTGACCCTGTGCACAGCTGGGAGAACAAAGCACAAGGATTAACAGGCTGGGAAAAGCAAGGAGCCTCCATCACTGGGGAGCTCTGAAAGAGACACACATGTATTGGACAGGCATTACTGAAACATCAGTGATGCTTTGAATACAGAAAATGACAAAAGACCATCTGAGGTTTCTTTTAGCACAGCATTTTCTTAGGATTTTATGTTCTGATGAAAATCAGTCCTCTGGAATGAATTTGTGGAGGTGATGTGGGTTTTTCTTTGTTTTGAATTCCAGTGATGACTCAGAATTTTTCTCACTGTGCAGCTTGGTAGTAGAAAATTGAGATAAATTCTGCACTGTGTTTGTTTGTTTTCCATAAATTGTTAAGACCTTAGGACTGGATTCAAGAGAAACCCCCCCCCCTTTTTTTTCCACTTTCATGTTTGTGTGTGAAACATTCACTGTGTTACTTGTTACTTTCCATACCAAATAATGCCATGGGATAAATTCTTCCCTTGTCCTTGTCTATACTCAACATATAATTCACTTAAATGATTGCAGTATCCATGAAGAACTATCACCACAGAGATGTGGCAGTTTTATTTCACTAGTGCTTAAAACCCAGTACATGCTATATATAATCTATGCTCGACTCCACAGTCTTTTTCTCCAGTATCTTGGTCCCAGTTCAGCCACACAAGTGAACTTAATGGGATTCAACTATTTAAAGCCAGATGACTGCAAAAATAGCTCAATTTAGAAACTGTACATACATAAGGAATTGGAGAACCTAGCTGAAAACATTTTCCCTCTTCTTCACATAGTCTGTGCATTGAATGCTTGTAATTTAGGCCAATGAATTATGGAAGTTTTACTCCAATATTTTCATAGTATATCTTCATACAACTATTTAAGTATTTACTAAATGGAAGCTGTAACAGAGAAATGGGCTAGTCTGCATAAACAACTTGAAATACTTTCATACAGATTACATATGGGGAAAAAGAACACTTAAAAACTTTGAAATAAGTTATTCAGGAAGTAAGACTAAAAGCTCATTCACATTTTTTTATGTTATATATTCTGCCTATCCTTCACCTGCTTGATAGGATCACCGATTGCTTAATATAGTTGTGGTGAAATTCTGCCTCTCTTTGTGTTGCATTGAAAGAAAAGAACAGTTTTACTCTGGTTCAAACAATGAGCAGAGCAGCAGCTAGAGGTCTCCAGTGAGTACAGAATACTTTTTTCCCCTTGCTCATGAACTTCAGCTATCTGAATATTGCTTTACAGTAGAATTGTGCTTTGTGCTGTATAGTGATTTAGACAGGCTCAGGATAGAAATCCAGCTGAAGAGGCCTATTCCTATACTGAGTTGAGCACACTTACATAGTGCCTGAGAACAGCCTGTTACTACCTAAGACATACCTGGCTTCAGAAGTCTGATAAAACTGCAACTTCTGCCTGCTTTGGGGTAAAAGCAATAACTGAACTGTAGACTACTGCAGACTTTCTTAAAATTTGAACTTACCTTGCACGGAAAACATCTGATGTTTTGAGTAGAGCTTCCTATCTCCTGAAACTTGGCAAATAAATATTTGAGTGGTTCCTTTGGGAAGTTTCGATGACACTTGCATCCATGCTTTTGTTATTTTAAGGAACTGACATTCGCACCTCTCAGGCAAATGTTACTTAATACCATATATCTTGACTGCTTAATTATTTTAAGTCCTCTCCTCTGTCCTCCCCTGCCACAAATCATCTTCATGGACAGAATTATAATAGACTGTACATTAAAATAAACTATTTGCCCTGATTGCCACAATAATTTTAATTAGAATATTTGCTTTTCATTTTTGACTTACCATCCAAGTTTTTTTTTCTTATCTCATTTATTCCACATGATTTCTAAGCAGGACTTTCTGCACTGTGATTCCCTCCCTCACACAGTGTTTATCCTGTGTCTTCTTCATAAGAAAATGACAGCTGAGGAGAAACACAGGTACCACGTAACAAAAACAAACCAATATAGGAGGGCAGTTTGTGCATGACTTGAATTTTATTTACAACTCTGCAACTTGAGCTTTTCTACTTGGCATGACTTGACCAGACAGGACCACAAAATTAACTGTGGTGTGCTGTGCTGAGGCAGTAGACTGTCCAAAAACTGCATCTCCAGGATCACGGGGAAAGGATGCCAGCCCCAACCCTACATGACCCATCATGGCTATGATCAAGGTTACAGTCCTTTAATCTTTCTTACCAAACACTTTTCACTTCAATCTTCAAATATAAAACACGTAGAGGAGCAAGTCATAGCTTACGTTTCAACAACAACAACAAAAATAGCTGAGATGTCATCCAGAAACTGATCAAGCAGATTCAACAATATTTCACAAGAGCTCCTACTTTGCAGTTTAAGAGGCATTTGAGAGAAATTCACTGCTATGTTCAAGAGTTTAGTAGCTATAAAGCAGATTTTCAGTTTTTTAAAGTGGTAACTCAAAGCTTATGTGAGTTAGGTAATGACCAATCTAAAAGCAGTGGGATTTCAGGCACCTTGCTTGTGTAGGTGTTTTTTCAAGTTAACTGAAAAGCCTAACTGCAATCTTAGGTACCTAAATATCCTTTGTCACTTCAATCTACTAAAAAGCTTTTTTCTAATTAAATTCAAGGTTTCTCTAATACAAGAAAAGCCATGTACTTTCTGTTCTTTTCGTTGATATGTTTAACACATGGCTAATTGCAACATTTTTATTTTATGGAACACACCTGGCAATGGCTTGCAAATAAGTAGGTTTCAAAGCTTTGTGCTTTTCACAGGATTTTTTCCCCTTCCGTCAACTTTTTGAGTTGGACTCACTATTTACCATTTGGAGAATTTCATGCATCTTCTAAGGTGGTTCCCAGTTTGTATTCCAGAGCTGTAATGAAGTAGGTTCAGTCTCAGTTGCATAATCAAAAGAAACTTTAAAAATTTAAACGCCCTTGTGCTTAAAGTGTTCTTCAGTTATGCCACATTTGTAATATTTCAAGGATCAAGACAATATACTGACTGTTTTTTGGCACAGGTCGTGGGTAGTATTCACAATAGGCCATTCATATCAAACAGTAGTCTCAGTTTTTTTAAAAGTTCGACTATGAAGGTGCTGGCATATCATATTCTTCTCTTTAAGATACCTGAGACAAAGAGAAAGAGGAGGCATTTAGTAACACAGAACTGCCAAAATCTTACACAAATTTTAACATGCTAGTTGAATGGGTAAAAAATACTTTAATGAAAGCTTTTCTGATCGAAAATGGCAAGCATTATCTTTTCCTTTACATTCCCTGGCAATTTCTATTCAAAATGATTATCAGATGGCTGTTTCATAACAGATTCTCAGCTGGTGTAGAATGGCACTGCTTTTGACCTCAGGTCTCCCATATGTTTAGGGCTACTGGTGCATTTCTAAGAGGCCCTCATACTTGTGTATTTCAAGCTACTATCAGAACTCAAGCAATTAATTAAAATGGAAGTTTTAAAGAAGTACGATGGATTTTGTAAGTGTCTAGATGAAATGCTATGCTACCTAAATACTACCACAATATTTAATGCATTTATACCCTCCAGGGAAATAGATCACAGCAAATAGAAGCTCAGAAACTAGTCTAAGGCTCAGAAGACAAATGAGGTAAAATAGAAATTAACCGTCGAGCTCCCTTATCACTGGGTTACTTCTGCCAAATCTTTATCGGATGTCATAGATATAGTCTAGCATTTATTCTGAAAGCTTTAAGAACAGCTGATCTAGGGATTCAGGATATAACAAATATTATAAAACCACAAAGTTTAATGTAACTAGTCATAGTACAGCACAAACTTCCTCCTACTACATAAACGCATTCACCTCTTGAGCCAACCCGTAATTGTAATTCTCTTGCACTGACAGTGAACCCACTAATTTTACTCCTATTTACTTTGCAATCGTCTGTTGAATCTCCTGTTCTTCTTCTTCATTCAGTCTATGCAGAATTGATTCCAAAAAGGGAAGATGAAACTGAATATACTGAGCAACCTATCATGAAGGCAAGAAATTCACATCAGTGAATAGGTTAATTAGGCAAAATACTGAGAACAATTAGAATGATGATATACGTACATCACTGCTGACCTCCTCGGCATTCCTATCCATGAGAAAAAACTGGGCAATCTTCTCTGAAGGCCCCTGTAGGAGTCTGTGCAGTAAGGGAATGTCTCCACTCCTCAGTTGTTTCTTTTCTGGGATGCAAAAGAAGTGAGATGTTGCATAGAACATAAAACCATGCTTCCAAATACCTCATGCCCTCAGTAGTCGTTTTTTCTTGGCAAAGATTCTATCTTTGACTAATATACAATTATTAGATAACAAGTCTCAAACACATATTTGCAGGATGATGTGGCACCTAAATGCACACCATACATTTTGGAAGAAATTGGTATACCCAACAACAGACAGGAGCTACAATTCAGGTGAGCAGGTATGCATTTAAGAGACTGATTCCAAGCCAATCATAACTGGCTGAAACAAAATCTGCAGCTTAATTTTCACAAGTATCCTTCCAACTTCACATTTGCCATAATTTCTCCTCAGTCTTCTTTCATTGTTTCAGTTATTATTTTTCCTTTTTCCTAATGAAACAGAGAATAGACTATGCTGCAAAAGTATACCTTTTCCCATAAAAATGGAGCACTTCTGACTAGACATCTAGTACCTAGGACTACAATTCAAAATTGTAAACTCCAGGTGAAACATGCTTAGGAGATGTGTTTATCAAGCTAGCATTTCAAAGCCGTCCTAGGTTTCTCCTAGCACTCTCTAAGAACCCTTGTTTTAAATAAAATGTTTCACAAAACCACCCGCTTGATGCCTGCCATCACTAGATGCCATGTGGCCATACAGAACAAAAGTTAAAGCTAAAAGACACCTCCAAGTCTTTAATTATGGGGGGGGGGGGGGGGGGGGAAGGTCTATTTGTCTGAGCCAACCGTACTTGCAGGACTCTGCAGAAAAAAGCACCCAGGAAATGATTATTCTAGTTTTCCTCTCCATCAGGACAATGCACATCTCTAAATATCTCCCCAAAGGTAGAAATCCCACCCTGCACCAGGACATGAGGGCAATGACACATGCCAGCAACTGATTCTGTCACACCTAGGGGAGTGGTCCCCACACGTGCACAGAGGATAATTAAAGGGGAAGCGATCATACAGCAATGTCTGGCTTACCTCCTGATGCATGGATAATATAAAGTGCAAATTCAAGTGGACTGTTTTCTATCTGTTAAATGCAAAAAACAAAGTCATTTCAGACTGATGGATATGCTTCTCCAGCATTTCATTGTCAGTAGACACTCAACACGTTTCTCAAGTCAGAAGTCCAAATCAAAGTCTGAGATTGGGCCTCCCTCTACAGAAGAGTTAACATACTCTATTTGAATACGTTATCAAACTACACTGCCATTTTCATTGTCTCTGGGCTGAACAATGATTACAAAATGATTACATGATTACAAAAGCTACCATTTCCCCAAACAGCAATCGATCATCTTAGAAAACACTAGATCCTTGCAGTCTTGTTTCCTTGAAAAGTCCATAGTTAGTTCATACAAATCTCTTAGGTGACAATCAATCAGATTTACCAAGAGTATTGGCATTAAGACAAAAACCTGAGATCTCTTCCCATTCACTAGCCTGCATGACCATGTTTAGAAAACAGTGGTCATTTTGAACATACTTATTTTTTGAATTACTCTCTACAACTTTACTTCATTATGATACTATTCATAGAAGTTAAGTTCTTTCACTACTTCACCTCACTTTTCTGTCTGTATAATGTCATCATGCAATAGCAACATCTTTAAATAACTTATTATTTTACTATTATTTTTGCTAATTGTCTATGTAGCTTAAGTAGAATTCAACATTTGAGATAAACAAAGAACCAAAGTAAATATATTTCTAACCAAATATAGCTATGCTAACAGAAGGCAGTACCAAATAAGCTTCTGAAGAAAAGGAATTCCAGACATTATGGCACTGATTTTGAGTATTAGTTTTAAATCTAACTTTCTGGAGCTTCCTGTGTGCCCAGATCTAGCCTAATTTATTTAGCCCAAACACTTAGACTAAATTAAGTTAGAATTCCTTTTGCTTTTAGCAAAATACTATTAGCAGTGCCTGTCACTAGAGGGAAGCATGGCCACGTGCATTAAACAAATGTCTTCTCTGTGCTAGGAAAAGGTAAGTATGTGGCAGCTTTTTCCCTTCCTGTGAATTCGATTATAGAAAACCCATTCTCTGACAGTATATATTTAATATACATTCCCTAGAGTCAAACCACCTTGAACCACTTGTAAAATAAAACCTATCTTCCTCCTTAGAAATGGCCCAGGTGGGGTTTTTTGTTTTTTTTGTTTTGTTTTTTGTTTTTTTATGATGTGTTCTGTGCACTATCCTTCCAGTTATTTCCATTCTTTCTCGCAACAGACAGCACTAGCATTACACTCTAGAGTTAACTTTCCTAGAATGCAGCTGTACTTGCCTCTGTAGACACAGACACTTACCTTAAACTTTCGAAGCAATTGCTCTATTACTTCTCTTGTTCTCATATGGCTGTTTATTCTTATTTTCGTTTCTGATCCAAAAGCTGGAGTGAAAACTGATGTCTAGAAAATAAGACCAGCAGCAACAACGGCACAAATAAGCAAACTGCTGTACTGAATGGCTGCGATCCAAAGAGTCTAAATATAGCAAAGCTCCGGGATAAAGAAAATGGTCAGGTACACTGCCACTGCTGCCTTAAAGGGAAGGGCAAGCAGTGTGCTCAGGAGAAGGGAAGGGTCTCCTCCTGCAGGATGCAGGACCACCATAAACACCACTACCACACAGCAGCCATGCACACCTGCAACCTGCCTTCCTGAATGGACCCGAAGCCAAACCCTGGAGGCAGGGCCCAAGGCTCAGTGACACAGGCCAGGCCCCACAGACGAGACAGAGCCTCTCTGGCTACGAGGGCTCCAGGAGAGGGTGTCCAAAAGCTCTCTGGAGATTTCCATATGCCCCAGTACCCAGCTTCAGGTGAAGGAACACAAGCACAAATAGGCAACTTTTCACACCTCGTAGTTGTAGAAATGGCCATTAATAGAAAACCTGTGAGTTTCCACTTCTGTTCTTGCTATCATGGGGAACTTAGTCCTCTTCCTCAGCACTGCAGCATTGCTTAGGGCTCTGGGCAGGGTAGCAGAGTCATGTTCCTGCTTGCTCTTGGACTTCAGAGTGCTGCTTTCATAACATGAATAACCTGGACAAAAATGAAACTGCATCAGCATATTGTACAGCCCTCTTTGCCAATACTATCACAGAATGAAGGAAGGTTCTCAATCAAGGGCTTCTTGTGGGGGTAGGAGAAGGAAGAAGGGGAAGGACATGCATATCAGAGTCAAAGAGCTGCAGCAACCACAGGCCACAGTTCAGTATTTTGTATTCTTTGTGGGAATAACTTCTTCAGTGAAAACAATCAACTAGTATGGGCCACTTGGAAAATTACCTGTACAGTAATATTTTCACTAACCAGTTATACGGCAGTATTTCTGTTTCAGCGTTTTACTAGCATGTAATAGATGTTAAACACAGGAAAAGATAGATACTATTTTACCTGTGGGGAAGACTTACTATGTCAAATTATTTTTGCACAGTCACAAAGTTTGCCAGTGAATGTAAGAAGAGCAGCAATACTAACTTTTCTCCAAGTTTGACTTTTCTTCTGCAGAATTCAATGTCTCCCCACTAATATGATGCAGATTATCAAATTCTCCCCAGCGTGTCATTCCCCTGAAACAGCAAACATAGTTGATTGTTCTTCATTCGCCCAGTGAGTTCAATTTATTTTGTAGCCAGGCTTCATATAATGCATTTCTATCCCTGTTTAAAAGTTTACAGAACATGATTATAGATTCTATGCAGTATATGAAGCCAGTAATTCTAGCTCATAATACAACTACAGTAAGTAAAGTGTGATATGACTGCAGATCCCAAAGGCATAATCCTATTTAGAGACTGTTGGATGTTGAAGCAAGATGCCTCTTAAATTATTTGCAGTAATTCTTCAATCTCTTCTATAGCCATGTTCTAGAATGATCACAGGTAAGATATCATAGACAGACAGAAAACAAAAAAACAAAGAAAAAAAAACCCAAGCTCCTAACACTTTGTGGTCTAAATATCCAGAGACAGCTCTGGTATATATGAAATAGTAAATTACTGTACTAACCCCTAGTGCTATCCAAACCAACTCTGTAGGAGAACAAGAATTCAATTCAGTGCTCTCAGGTCTGAGATAAAGTTGGATTTTAAAACCAAGGTGTTTATCTCTTTATTTCCATAATTCATTTAATAAATTCTCAGCAAAAATTCTCTGGCCAGTTACTGTTTGGACAGAGAACAGTAGATAACCAATTTATAGAAAATATTTTAAAAATTCTATACATATTTAAAATAATATTCAACCAACTCCAGCGAAAATGCCAAATGCATATCTCAGTTTTCTCCGTGCGTTTAAAACATTCAAGATCAAACAGTCAAGCTGTTCTGCATACCTTAAAGCATGTTTGGGCAGTTTCACATTTCTGTGATCGTGAATGAATACTTACTTTAAGATTCAAATCTATTAGCAGTAGTATATTTTTCAAGAAATAAAAGACAGAGCAAAACTTTAACTGCCAGAATGGACCATATCCTACAGGTCACATGCAGGCAGTATCAAAAGGCCTATTCAGGGTAAACAAAGTGAACAAGTTTTGCCTGAGACTCAAGTTCTTTACTGATTACTCCTGTTAGGTTACCCATTAACTTCAATAGCAAGAGATAGAAAGATTGCCCCCAGCTTTGCTGGAGCTGTACATCTGCAACGAGCATAGAATATAATCCATAATTCACTCTAATACCGCATGCAATCCAAGACAACGGATAATGAAGATAAAGAGCTCTTTAATATTTAATTTATTTATCAGGAAAACATTCAGAATAAACATTGGCTCAGTTTTCATATTACACACTACTCTGCTTCAACTTGTCAAATATAAACCAAAAATCACCAGCCAAGGCTGGAAAAATAACATTAGAAACAGAAAAGGAAATATTCTAAGCACCTAAACAAACTTAAACCTCTGGCAAACATAGCAGGATCCAGATCAACACACTGCACAGACACACAATCTCATAGGCAATAGCCTGAAGGAATAGCTGATCTGTGTCCATTTATAATGCTTTATAACATCCAACTTAGCATGGACAAAGTCAGTATTAGTCCCCCAATTAAAACTTTGCCTTGCAAAGCAATGATGTTACACTTTGAATATTTGAGAAAGTAACCTGGGATAGGGAATCACTTAGCTTTACCAGCTACACATTACCAGCTTTTTGCTTCCTGTCATACAATGCCTACCAACACAGGGTCTTTCAGAGCTAGCACAGGTAGACCAAATTGTGGCAGGTTGCTTGCTGAGCAAAGGTGAGCCTGGGGAAAGATGCAGACATGGGAGCTTCACTTCTCCTAGGATTTCCTGAGGGAAGGGCTAAACATTTGCTGCTCTTGAAGTCGGAGAGGCAAAAGTGCTATTCTTCCAGCACAGCAAGATGGAGCCTTCTGAATTACCTGCTACTTGTTTGGAAACAGTCAATACAGAAAAGAGGAAGCTCATTCTTCATCTTCTTAACCAATTTAAAGCTAAAAGGTAGACCTATTAAAGATGCACCTTTCTGTGCAGCAGCAGTCACTGAAAAGCCAGAGGAGCCTCTGTTACACTTGGCTCTGAGTCCTACTGTGCAAGTGACTGCTGCAGCCTTTGGGAAATCTGGGATACAAGCACCATACCCGGTGCAGCCACTTACGTGAGTTCTCTTGAAATATCAGTCTACCTTCTCCTTACAGGAGTAAAAACACTACCTTTTACTGGTGAACAAACCCACATTCTCTGTTGATTTCAAGGTAACAAAAGAAGGTATCTGTTTCTCGTCCTGAATTTTTAATCGGATAGGGTGTCGGATTCCCCAAAATATTGACAAGATTCCTTCAATAAATGGTTTGCTGCCTTCTGTCTGAAAAACAAACAAAAAAAGCAAAGGAAAGGGAGGAATGATTAGTACTTACTGACTGTAATAACACAGGCTACAAGTCCAAGTGTAATCTGTAGCTATCCTCCATTTGGCTACAACTATAAAATTAGGGTGCTAAGGAAATGGTAAAGGGAAAAAACAATTGCAGGTTAAAGAGGAGTATGAAGTTAATGAAATTGTCCTTGCTCATATGGAGCACTGCCTCACCCCAAAAGACCTTATCAGTACCCATTCTTGCTGCAATACAACTCTCTCACTGCAGAGCGAGTCAGGATGGAGAACTAAGGACTAGCCATTTTCATACTGCTTTTCCTCAGGATTTCCTCCCCCAGAAGCAAGTGGTTTTTTGGTTCCTGATAACAGCTGAAGAACAGAAGCCTAACCTGTGAAAGAGTTTGCACCTTAAAACTAAGGATTCTGTGATACTAGAGACAAGACACGTGCAAACATCAGTCCTTTAGCTTCACAGTACAACACAGACTCTTCTGGTCTCTGTCAAGGGAAGATACCGAGGCTATTGTAACAAGCATTTTCACTGTTCTGGAGGTCCACATTTGAGAAGAGACTGGCAGCCTACCCAGGTCCTGCCACTCCATTCGTTCAAGCTAAGGAGGCAGGGTGGGAGCTGCATGTTGCAGGAAAATGTGCAGTTACACTCTTTCTGAACTCTGGAGATAAGGCTTGAGAGCTAGACCTGAAGAATGGTTTTCAGTGATACACTGAAGAGCAGGATGGCAGGGAGATTACACTGCTATACATTTGACACCCCTGCTGTTCTAAGCGTACCCGTTTCTGCTCTCTTCTCGTCATGAAATTTGGCTTTAGCACATGCTTTGGTGTATTGTCAGCTCTGTATTTTGATTAAAATGACATCTAATACACTGATGTGCAACAAATATTCTAGATTGTTTGTAGTCCAGCTGCATTCAATATCAGCACCCATTAGAGCTTTTCCTACAATAACATTATGATTTTTGTATGAAATATTGCTCTTGCATGGATTCCTTACCTGACTATATGACAGCTGCAGGTTTTCTTGATCAGAATAATAAGAGTTATATGTCTTCAGCAGAGAACTTAGCTGCTCTCTGAAAGAAAAGATCACAATGGAAGAATCATTTTACTGTTGCTCTATCACTGTAAAATCCAGGTGCTAATCCAGGGGCAGAGTAACACCTTGTATGTGTTTGTTACCCACACTGGAACATTGTATGGGTTTGTTAGTGATTAATACAATATCTTCCCGAAGTAAAATTTTGTCTGAAACACTGGGTTGCTTATTAGTTGCTTCTTTGAGGACCTGATAAAGAGAGGAAATGAGTTAGTCGCATTCTAACATGACATTAATAACACTGCCATAGAATAATTTGTACTTTGGACTTCTGTAACAGTCATGAATGGAGAAACAAACGGGAGAAACACTCCCATACCTAAGTGTTGTAAATGACTTCTGTTAGGTTATAAAATCCATTCTCCTCCCCACCACTTGGACTGTTTTCATTACACTACTCCGGCCAAGTATTCTTTTTACTAAACTATCTACATTATGTCTATTTTAGTTGCCTTCTACTTGCAACGTAACAGCTTGCATTTAGTCACTGCTCAGAGGAGAGGGGATGGACATGAACAGAATACCTGCCAATAGACTTCTGGCAAGAGTTATAAACATGCCCATCATCTCGAATCTCGAACAGAAAGCCAGTCTGCAATAAAATTAAATTAAAAAAGGAGCACAACATTTTGCTGTGAAAATACTGCATAGAGACAGGAAGGCAATCTGAAGGCTGAAGGCTAGGGGTCCTGATAAAGCTTAACATTTAAGAACAAACTTCAAAGACAACCAGATCCATCTCTACCCTTGCGTGATAAATTCAGAACACTGCAGATCAGTCTGAGGAACAGAGAAGGTTTTAGAAACCTTTTCAAACTTCAGGACTTTTCAAAATAGCCAGATTTTGAATACAGAGCTACTGTAAGTCCAAGTTTCCAGGTTGTAGCCTCCTCTTCCCCTTGGAAAAAAGTACTTTGGCTACTTGATTTTAAGCATGGGATTTCCGGACCTACTGGAAAACTTCAGCAGTCAACTCAGACCGATATCTGTGACTGTGCTACTCAATATCCAGAGACTGTAAGCAGTCCACAGGCACACGCACTGCACACCCATGACATTCCAGGTGGTTAAAGCCACAGTCCAACTGACACCCTGTGCAAACGCTGCTCCTGCATGCACTGCTCAGTTAGCACCTGCAGACCATTAGGACAGCTTTGGTGCAGCAACCAGATCACACCACTGACACAAGGAGTATGTGAGCCTTGTAACTGTGGAAGAAACAACAAATGACACATGAGATAATCAAATGCACAAACACAAGACAGGGAACGATTGCTTAGGCAGCAGTAGTGCAGAAGAGCACCTTCTGGCTACTGCTAAGCACCAGCTGATCACAAGTAAGCAATGCCATGCTGTCGCACAAAATTTAACCACCATACAAAGATGTATATACAGGAATACAGTGTTCAGAGCAAGTCTACTTGAATTATCCCTCAAGGGTGGATTTGGTAAAGGATGCTGCCTTGGAGTGCTACTGTTACACATCATTAATTCAATGAAATCTAAAGGAGAGCAAGGCAAATGTCAAGTAGTGTGAGCTATTAAAAAAAGGGGAGGGAGAGGGAAGAGAGGAAATTAGCCACAGTTTGTTCTAGAGAGAACTGAACACAGACAGAATTGTAAGCAGTATGTGTTTCAGAACCATCAAGAAAATGCTCTTTCTCACACCAATTATAAACCAAGGAAGATCTAGACTACAATTCAGGAAGGCTATTTCAAATAGCAGGGGTAACAAAAGTAGGGAAAAGACTGCTTGGAGAGGTAAGGATTGATTGTTGATTGTTAACTGTTAACAGCATTCAGACGATCTCACTTAAGACAAACTGCATGCAATCGATACCAGAAAAGAGGAAGGGATGAATTCAGTAAAAATAAATAAATAAATAAATAAAAATACAGATAGTACATATGGAAACACTTGGGCTGACTGGTTGCTATGTGTGATTTTAAGCGTATCAATCTGTCAACAAAAGGATCTTCTCTCCAACTCTATCACACCACCTTATTACTACTCCATATACCCTCTTATGTGACTTAGAACATACGCAGATGTGACTTAGAACATATGCAGTCACCTTGCACCTTCACTCTCTCTTGTCTACACTCTCTGAGATCTCATTTCAGAGCAAACGCCTTCTGCTCTGTCATGTTTCTCATTCACCTCTCATCCATTTCCACATACCTAATGCATTTGGAAAACAGAACATCTCTGGGTAATACTAAGCAGCGTCTCTGGATAATACTAAGCAGAACTACGTCATGGTGCATTTTTCTACACAGGAAACAGATCTAAAGTACCTGCTTCTTTTTTGTGGGCAGAGTGAGGGGAACAAGAGGCTTACACAGACATCTGACACCACATAGACAGACATCTGACACCATGTAGAGGCAAAACACTAGAGTTGGAACAGATGCACCCTGCAGCCGATCTGCTGCCCGAGAGCCCAACACTTCAACTGCTCAGTGAGAACTTCACCTTCCCCCAGGCTCGATCCTTCAGATGCACTGGAGTGGGAAATGGCACAGCGAGGAGGCTCATTAAACAGGAGTAGGCACAGGTAGCACGTGTGATGAAAGGCTTTCCCTGGCACAGTGTATCCCTCATTTATTCCACTTAATTGATTGACCTTAGCAGTGCCATACTGCTCAGTGCTTCCTCCCCCACGCCCTTCTGTGACATTGGAGGAGAGAGGAGAAGAGATAAATGGCTTTTATTCAGCTGGTAAGATTAGGGCAAGATCTTTTACCCACTGAATTCCATAAGATTAACTGCATTTTCTCCAAAGCACCCTGGATTTAAACCACTGACTTTAACAACCCATTATAAATACTTGACAATACAATTCAGGAGGTATCAACCAAGAGTTGGGCTCCAAAGCATCGTTTTTAACTTTTACTTGAAGCTACTTACATTTTAAATCCTATTACTGTGACTGTTCAAAGCCTTCGTTTCCGCTGTGCTGGAATGGCTTGTTACTGGTCCTTCATATTTAACGAGCTATGAAGCTACAAGGGATTGTGTTTAAGTTATCCCACCAAAAGGCAAAGTCATCATGGGATTAGGTGTGAATCAGGTAAAAGTCAAATTTTCATCATACTGGCTACAGGTAAGCCAAACTAAGCACATTTGAGCCTCACACACAGGCACAATCCAGATATAACTGCAGGTTTAGGTGCAAGAAGAAAACCGTATTTTTTTGGACATGTGTAGTGACAGACCTTCTGAGCATGCATGCGAGACACATAAAACATAAGTCTTCTTACACTTGGCAAACCAGTATCTTAGGCAATTATGTCACTGACAGCTGTTATTTTGTAAGTGTTTTCCAGGTGGGAAGTTAGGGAGTCAGTTTCTTGAAGACAGATTAGGAAGTGCTAAGGATTGGGCCTTGCAACAAGGCCCATCTACTGCTCTTTGCCCATTTTGGCTGCAAGGCAATAAATAAATAAATAATAAAAATATTACAGGCTAAAAGCACTAAGTGATGTGGCAAGGGTTATCTCTGAGACAAATTGCATTCAACCTTCTTTCAACAGAGCAAGTCTTAAATATGTTTTTAGTTTCTTGTGCTGCCCAGAAAAACTTCCCGTTAACTTCTGCTTAAGTTTGCATAAACAAGTCCTTCAGATTTCAGTCTTGCATTAGTGCAGTGGACGGTGACAAAGCATTCAAGTCATTAGAAAAGCCCTGAGAGAGAAGTTTAACAGCCACCCGCTGACTTGTTTGTCCTTGTGCAGTAGGGAGACCTTAGAAAAGTAATCATTTTCTTTACTTTTTTGCCCCAGGAAGGAGTAATACACACACCAGGTTACTAGTTCCTGAATAAGTCTTAACGTAACACATTCTCACACTCAAAATGCCTACAGATTGCCCTAACAAAGAGGCACACATTCACCTCCTCAGAGTTACACTGTCAGAAAAATCAGTGTCCCAGTTGCACTGCAATACTGTTCCTCATCACATGCCTCTGGGACAATAGCCAAATGCAGACACTACAGAAAGCCAAGGCTAAATAACTCAAAGAACTAGTTGGTGACAAACCTGAAAAAGTCAACATTTACTGCAACTCCACCATCTTTTTCAGCAATGAAGGCAGCATACAAGAGAGGAGTAAGGTCAAGCACTCTGGAGGCAAACATAATCAAGTCCTGAATATATTTAGGAGGAATATATATCCAGGGGATTCCACCTGTGTTTCTCTCAGCTGAGCACTATGCATTTATCCATGGATATTATGGTCAGTTATGCCTAAAGACATACTATTTAGGCCAACTAGATAATTGTACGTGCTTTGTTCTTCCTTTTGATCCAGCCATTGTGCAATTCCCAAACAGCAGGCTTGCTGCATCAGCATGATTTCCATAATACAACTGAAAGAGGAATTACATAATAACAGCAGGCTCAAGTCACAGAAGTGTTAAGATAGTCTAAAAATAGCATTAGAAGCAAGTTTGAGAGTGTGTTCAGTATGTCAGCAAGTACCAAAATGCTAATCTGCTTTTTTTCTCAGGGCAAGAAAACTTGAATGGCACCTAGAACCACAAATGTATCAAAAGCATCTCTACCATGCTCCAGATTTCACCCAGTTATACTTGCAAATCTATAGTAACAAAATACTAAAGAGGTTTTTCTGGTGCTTTTGTACGTTAAGTACATGAAAGCTTACACTGGTTACCTCTGATACAAAAGCACTATATCCCAAAGTAGAATCAGCCTAAAGGGAATGACTATTTAGCAGGAGGGGAGGGATACATTTATTGCTTACCTACATGCCCTGGGTAAAGCACTGATGCCATCCCTTAAAAAGGCAGAAAAGAATGGTACTGCTCATACAGCATATAAAGATATCAGGATTCAAATGTAAGCATCTATGGCAGTCTGAGGAAAAACCTACCACAGGTCCCATCCTTGGGAATGCAGAAGAAGCCAATTGTAAATGCATCCACAAGAATGCAGGAGGGAGGGAAATAAGGTGAGACAACAGCCCTCTCTTCCAGCTTCTGTGCTTTGATCAACACAGGGAAAAAAATGGGCCATAAAAAGGTGATGGAACTATGCACCAGCAGGCTAAGGAATTTTTCCTAATGCTACATAAATCCTAACAGCAGGACTTCCCTGCTGAAAAGCATGCCATGAAATACAGTTTGAGTACAGTTCCAAAGTAGGCATAAATAGGTTAAAGAATGACTTTCACTGACTACAAAACAGAGATGGCAATCTGATGTGTCTTTCTGCAGAGAAACATTGCCATCTGGGGCTAGATATTGGACCCACAGGTCAGACAGGCATAGCTGAAGTTAAACTTTGGAATTCATGTGCAAATGCAATAGATTTTGAAGACAGGAAGATCATCTTCCTTACTTTGAAGTTTTATTTCAGTATCCTCCAAAAGTACTGTTCTACCTAATGAACTAAACCTGCTGTTGAAAAGGTTTAGGCTCAGTTCTTTGAAAACCATATGAAGCTCCACTTTGTTTTGCACACACCTTACAGAAAGTGAACTGCAGTTGCTGCTGCTACAGGCTCAGCTCACTGTAGGATCCACTGCCAATCTAATGAGTAAATGTGGAATATGGGCAAAATAATTAAGTGTCTCTATGTAATCATTTACCTGGTTATAGACTTCTCCTCACTGATGGAAACAGAAGGTAGATGCTGTGCTTTCATAGTAACTTTCTTCATTTATTCAGAAGAGACGAAACTAAACAAAACAAAAGTTATATTCATTTAAGCCACTAAAAAAGACTAACTAGTAAACTAACAGTGAAATCTTAGTTTGCAAGGCTGCATCTTGCCAGAAGAGAACTTCTCATTACACTGTATTTGGGCTATTTTGTATTTAGCCTTAATACCCAGATCTTTCTCACTCCTACTACAAAAAAACATAAGCCATTCCCACCACGCAGATCAATACAGTTCCCAGTACTACAGTTTCAAACAACACAATTTTTCCCAAGAGTTTTAGGATTCCTCTAGAACTCTATGATTATTCTTCACTCTTCTCAGTATACTGAGACTGCAACCCATTTCTTGGCAAGAATTCACTTGCTAACTATAGAGAGTTGCCCAAGGTCACACACACGAGAAGTGATTCAGCAAATCATGCTTAATCAGATTTTTAAGACTAGACCAGGAAAATGCTGATCGCTGTCAGTGTCCTGCAGCATACAAAGAAAGAAGCAGAGATATTATTTTAATTATAGTCTTGTTCTCTCTTTAATGTAGCAATATAATTTACAGATTTCTGACTCGTGATTTCAGAAAAACTGTGTAGGCAAAAAGCCAGACCAGTGAGACTCCAACAATGCATTTTCCAATAAGCTTAATTAGAGAGTCTTAGCTGCTTTCATTCACCCTAAGGTGTTAGAAAAAAAGGCAGACAGACAAAAGTAACTGAAGAAAATCAAGATTGACAAATGGCACTTCACTGCCAAAATTTAAGCTCCGCTCAAGAAGTAGCATCACACAGATAGGAAAAAGCTTAACACAGAGAGAGCAGTAAAATACCCAAGTACTGCATTCTAAGTTGATGACTCCACTTTATTCACCTCTTACTCAGGCTCTATGATAGACAAATTTCCCTAATGCAAAACACGATGCCCATTTTCACTTATACTAGGATAAAAATGGAAAAATTTTACTGATGTAGACTTAAGCTAATCTCTTTCATCTGTCAGGAAACAGCTTGTTTTATGAAAGCAGTTAGCCAGGTTGCCATTATTAAGCCTAGAACAGCTACTCTCACAAACCCTGTAAATGCTTCAGTGCTCATAGCTGCATATTTTTAGATATAATTTGACCTTAACATGGTTCATATGATTTCCACAGACCGAGAGAAGTGATCTTTACACTTAGCTGACTTAGAAGTGGCACCTTAGCTAGGCTAACCTCATGGCCTCAGAATTAATTCTAAATAAATTTAAGACTTGGAGGAAGACTGACTGCAGCTTAAGACATATCTTGAAGGCACGAGCAGCAGCAGAAGGAAAAGACAGGAATAGACAAGGAGTGCAGCAGAAATAAAATGAGAAAACTCCAGATGAAGACAGGAATGGCAGGAAGAGTCTAGGAAAATGAAGGTCAGGACAGGGGTGGCAGGGGAGAAGACCATCTACCTACTCCTAAAGCTGGAAGAGCATCAGTCATGTCAGGATACAAGACAGAAAATTAGCAAAGGTATGGAATTTTCCATCTACAAGACCTACATCTTACCTGAAATTCTTACTTCTAAGAAAAACTCAAAATATTAGTGGATAGGGAGATGAGAGAACTTGTTTAATGTTATTAAATACACTGACACTTGCTTAAGGGACAACACAGGGACAGAACTGTGAAGGAACAACAAAAGTAAGCTCCAGAGCAAACAGCCAGGCAGATTTTACAGAATGATAAAAGGAGGTGACTGTAAAGGGAGGCTGGTAGGAGAAGGATCTCTGAAATGCCACAGGTAACGCAAGCAGTAGAAGCAAGGCAGCATTTTAATTTACTTGTAGTAGCCACACTGCTTTCTGGCAAGTCCATTATTTTAAGACTGGGACTGAGGAGTGAGCAAAGTGCTGCAGAGCTCCCACCAGTGCGAAGGAAAACTAAAACCCTGAAAAACCCACTGATCTCTATGTATTATTACTCAGTGTTTTCAGAAGCTGTTCCAGAAATACAAGAAGCCAGGATCATGCAAGTGTTCTCAATTTAGCATGTATAAACCATACAGCTCAACTCTCTATTATCTTAGTAATCAACAGAATAGATATCTAACATGTTGTATGGCACAAAGAGCTCTACACTGTAGCCACCACAGCACGTAATTATGGAAGTCACTTCCTAAGACTCACAGCTATCTGTTATTTTGACTTGTTAGTCCATTACTTATTTCTATAAAAATGAGTTTAGGGCAGACTAAATTCAAATATATTGCATATAAAATTTGATTTTATCAAAATAAGATGTTAACTAGTCACAGGCTACATTTTTCTGAGACTTTTTTTTTTTTTTTGAAATCAGATACCCTCACCACCAAAGCAAAGATCACATTCAAAGGAGATTACTTATTCCCAATATCTGAGAAAGTAAAAATGAAAACATACTGAAAATATATACATTTTGTAATTTTGAAGATTTCTTCACATTTCAGGGTTGTGCAGAGCAGTAACAGCTCCACTTGAATACAACAAGCACAAGGAAACCCTTCAGCTCAGGCAGACTCAGAACAGGATTTGATTACTGAAACCAGAAGGAAGTTAGTATCTCTCAGTGAATACAGCCCTTTAGCTTTCAGGGCCTGAAGGAAGAGATCTCAGTGGTTGCTCTCCTTGCATAAACTAGGAATAAAGAGAGCAGGGTTTGATACTAGCCTTACTCTACCAAGTATATTTGAAATACTGTATGTAAACCATTATTATGAAGAGAAATAACTTACTATTTCAGGCAGCTTAGGAAAGATAGCTTTTACCGGCTAACAAGAACAGACAAGGTCACCAACATAACCTTTATGATCACACCGGCAGCTGAATGAAGGGCAGCAAAGGCTTCTGCCCATGTTTACATAGAACAGCAGCACTGCTTATTATCTACCTATTTTATCACAACTCTGACTCCCGCAAGCCACCTGGAGAATTAGGGACCTCTTTTAGGATGATTTCTGACTGACTGAACATTTCTCCTTCCCTCCGGCACACCCATTACCTGAAAGGAATTTGACTCGAGTTCTGGGTGACTGCAAAGTACCTTGCTTTCTACTGCTTTCAGTGTAACCTGCAGTGTCAGAAGAACAGCTCCAGCTTTACGTTTCACTTACCTGTAAGTAGGATCAAAAAAGAAGTAGTAGAGGAGGCGTTTCACACACCTTTTGCTGAGCCCTAGAAGAGGCATGACAGCATTGCGCTAGCTGTCAGCTACCCTTGCTACTTTACAGAACCCACAGAGCTGTTAATTACTACTTTGCTCAACAAACTGGGAGTGCTGGAAACCCAAGCCACTCCCTGCGTCTCAGTGCATGTCGGGAATATTGACCTACCCACCTTCCTTCTTCCAAGCAGCTGACAGGAGCACTCTCTTAGTCACAGTTACACCTATAGGGAGGCTCCAGTTAACACTTTAATCACTAACTGTATAATGAGAGGCAGCTTGTTGACTCTTGGTAATTATTTGCTGGCAGGCTGTACCCTAAAACCTCTTGTACTGAAAGCACTGTTAACGCTTTTCATACTGATTTTCTAATCTACGGGATAAAGCGCTTTCTCCTTCTCCAAACGGGCATATATCTTCAATGTTTAATCTGATAACCAATACATACAGTCAGCTGAGGCTTAAGTATATGAACTCATAACTTTAACTACATGAAATCATAATATTGTGGCAATATTCATAATATAGCTTGAGCACCTAATCACACGCAGCTGTATTATTCAACTTGTTGCTTAACTGCATAATAGCCTTATGCATACTATTCATTAGGCAAGAGTTGTGTCTGGAAAACAGACTGCATCACTACCAGGTTAATTGCTCAGCAGCTAATTGTATAAGCATATATTTAAGCTGGGGGGTGAGGGGCAGGAGCCACACATACCATATTGATTGCTAGGTCATTTCTACTCAGCAATTTATCCATGGGATCAAGCCTGAAACAGCACGTTATTGAGCCACAGATTGAAAAGCATGAAAAATACTGAGCTGGAGTTTGCCTTCATACCAGTCCCACTGCACTGGGCTTGATATCAAGTTACTTCTGCTTTTTATCAGTTTATGTGACTTAGAGTCAGGTCAGACCCATTCCTATTGGATTCCAGCTCATAGCATTACCCGCTGCTGTATTCCTCGCAAAAGCTAGACTCACAATCATACATACAATGCAATATGCTTCATATCTGAAATTACGGTTTATGCTCTAGTTTCTAGCTCTGCACCAGAAGAAAATTTAACAATGGATTGCATTAAAACATTTAACAGGGAGAAAATTCTCAAGACAATAATTAGTAAAGGAATTTTTGGCTCAGTTCACAACAGAATAAGAGCTCCATGTTCTTGCAAGCTTGGAGCATCTCACCAAGTTCTACCTCTCCTGTACAGATAACACAAATTCATATAACCTTCAGAGCTGTTTAGATCTAGAGGTTTGGCCATTACTATCACAACTTCAGATACTCAAACTCCTGGATTAGACAGCTAGAACAGAGAGAAAAAGCAGGGCCTCCACACCTGTAAACCAATCTGTTTCTGACAAGTATGCTCCTCTGACAGACATTTACATAAAGCACTAAGAGATATTTGAAGAGTTTTCCAACTGACGGCCAGGTCATTACCTTATGCTATGACTAGCTTACACTAGGTTTACTCTTAAGTTTAGTCCCAGTTTCTAACACTGTAGTAGCTCATTTCAGTTTGGGGGGATATCTAAGTCTACAGAAGAATTTTGAAATCCTTATGCTTCATTTACTTTACTTAGATTCATGCAACGACATCCTACTAAGAAGTTAATTTAATAAAGCAGCAAAAAAAGTTAAGGTAATAAAAAAATATAGTTCTCATTTCCAATTAAACCAAATGGGTTGACTGTTATATTGGCTTGGTGAACATGGGTTGAGTTTGTTTCCAGTTTTCATTTCCACGCTTGAGCTACTCCCACCCATGGTCTAGTTCTGATCTCATCTGAGTTAAAGTCAAACACAATTAACTTATGTTACTTTGTGGAGATTACTCAGTGCAGAGCAGGAATACATAGCACATAAGGAAAAGATGTCTTTAGAACCACAAAGCAGAGAAATGCTAGTCTATTGTGAAGTGAAAGAATGAGAGAACATTCCCTTTCACAGAGGAAGGATCATATGCAGAGGAAGCATCATTTCTTATCTTTCACAATAAATATTGTTTGATTTCTAGGGCATATAAACTAAGTCACAACTTGTTTGTATTACTTCAGCCCTTAAAAGAAAGGTCAATGATGATTTCTGTAAAATAGGAAGGGAATGTAAGAATCCTTGAGTCGTTAAATACTTAGCTACATTTTGGGCTCCTTGCAAGATTAATATTCAAATAATTTTAAATTAATAAGTAATTGGCAGTTGGAGTTCAGCTGTTTCATAGCTTAAGCTCAAGTCATTAGCAAACATATCACTAAAACCACAAGAACTATTAAAAATTAGGAAAAACTCTCAGAAATTCCTGTTCTATTTTTATAGTACACAACCAGAATAAACAGACTGGCCATGGAAAGATCTCAGAGGCATGCCAGACTTCATAGAACTGATTTTTTTTCCCTCTTTCTAGAAGCACAACCCTGTATACACAAGCTCACACCAGATTTCTGTTTTATAATGACAACAAAAATCCCAAGCATTAGGTGCAAATAGCTGTGCCTGGATAATTCCTGACCACTATTTACTCCAAACACAGAAAATTCTTCTTGGACCTTCTGAGACAAAGAAAGGCAAAGATCAACCCAGATCCTCAGCTGACAAGACCTGAAGTTTACATAAAACACCAAGTGATCACCTCACCCATTCTTTCCTTTTTACTACAACAATGACTGGGAAGATCATTTTGATAATAGCAACAACACAAGAAATTAAAAACAACTAGGTTTACCTTGCCAAGGATCTACTATTCTTTAGCAAGATGATTTTCTGTTATCCCACCAAAGTGCCAACTTAAGCACCTGTGTGATAGGATAAATTTTTGTAGACACAGCTGATAAGTATGGCCTTGAGGAGAAACGAGGCAACAACTCATTAGCTTGAATCAGTAAATATGCAAAGCACATGCATCCATTCTAATTCTTTCCTATCTTTGGCAGGCTATACGATTATCTCTCACATATCACATTGTGACACTACCCCCCCCCCCCAAATTCACAGATTAAGTAGAAAAGGAGCAGACCTGTAGTTCGTGGCAGTTCATGTGCTGAGGGCTATGCTTTCCACACTTTTTATGGAGATGGCACTTCCCAGACACTGACCTTTCCCTGGACAGAAAGCCCTTGGTAAGTATCAGTGTCCTGGTTCTTGCGATTCATCATTGGAAGGGTAAATCCTACCTAATAAAATGAACCCCTATTAGTCAGGCATCATGATTTTGCACTGATTATCGCTCATGAAGTTATCCATATAGAATTACAGAGATTTATAAAGCCATAGAAGTATTTTCTTGGCCTGGAGCTATGAAACAAAGGGCAGAAGCAGAGAGCACTGGCCTGCAGAAGAGAGCTATAGTTATGCAGATTCTTGCTCCAACCAGGAACATCCAACTAGGAAGTGAGTCACAGCTTCAACACACTCGGCTAACTTAACAGCAATTCTAGGCTGCGATTTCTCTACTCTCAAAATACCTTCAAATCCTGGCATCCCTCAGCTGCCACGTTCTGTGTGAAACATTGTTTTCTCATACCAATTCTATCCACATCTTTCCTCAAGTCTCTTGGTAGTGTGTCCTTGTACATTTGTATGCTTTCTGCCTTCAGGGTAGGAATCCTCTGGACCATCTTTCTTCTTGAATCTTAGCTTGAGAGCCAGCAGGCTTCTCAATAAATAACACAGCAACAATCCTTCTCTTCACCCCTACTTGAGGATCCTCTTACACACATGATCACTCCTCTGTAATGCTCACATGATGGTCATACTAGATCCATACTCCCCGAAACTCTGAGGAAGCTTCAGATACAGATTTAAATTCCCACTTGAAACTATCCCTATCATGCCTGTTAAGGGCACATACCTTCCTGCAGCTGGAACTGTCATTTCAAAATAACTAGTTATTCATTCTGTTACTTCTACACTTGCCATTATGTTTGAGTATAAATTAGAGGATTTGCTTTGCAAAGTTTTGTGTGAGTATTTGAGAGGGCAATTATTGTGTCCAAGCCTTCCTCGTTCTCCTCATCCTAAGATATCCCAAATCATGAAGCAAACTTCAGCAATAACTATAATTCCAATAGATTTTGAATCAACAAAATACATATATAGGTATCTATTTTCCATGTTCTCCGTGAAGAAACACAGCTGTCTCAGCTACACTCAAAATCAGTCCAAGAGTCACATTATAAATACACAAGCCATAACAAGAATGATTATCAATAATTAGAATGAGTTAATTTTATAAAGAATACAATGAAAATCAAACATTTTTTTCATGACTTAGGAAAATGTCTACAGTACATAGCACTGTCTAATGAATGATAAAATATCTCTAACATACAATCTGCAGCAATGTCCTAAGCCTTGTTGAATGTGCCCACCAATTACGGAACTCAAGAAGATATGGAAAAAGCTGCTTACCAACATGCTGTCAGTGTTCACTACTCTACTGGCCAGATCTTAAAAGATATTCTCTCTTTTTCCACAGAATTTCATCTTCTGAAAATCCACACTTCCAGATCCTGAGATACTCTCAGCACATATAAGTCTCTGGCAAATCTCAGAGCAGAACTCAGCAGCCCATTTCTTGTATATAAACTGTAAAATATATTAAAAAAAAATTTTAAATAAATTGCACTTCAGGATTGTCACTATTACATAGCATACAACTAAAATGTAAATGCTTAGATAAATATTCCTGCTCCACAGCCATTGATGCTGAGTCATAATTATAAAGCAAACACCTAGTAATGTTTAATTCGTTCAGTACTAGGTTGGATATGGGTTAAAGAACATTTATGTAAATATCCTGTGTCATCAT
This sequence comes from Rhea pennata, assembly GCF_028389875.1. Taxonomy (NCBI): domain Eukaryota; kingdom Metazoa; phylum Chordata; class Aves; order Rheiformes; family Rheidae; genus Rhea; species Rhea pennata. The sequence continues at coordinate 73,072,163 of NC_084666.1, forward strand.
CTATTTAAACACTTGAGTGGTTAATAAAAAGTAGCCTAGATTTCTAGACATCGTTTTTGTTCATACTTGCCAATGGCAAGCATAATTCTTCACACAATACTATGCTTCTGAACAATCAATGGATGTGACAACAGAAGGAGAGCCTATGCACTCAGGCATTACTAGAATTTATAAACTTCAAGAAAATTGTAAGGATGAGGGAGGATGTGGAAAATGAGTTTAGTGGACATTGCACTGAGATTGAGATTATAATACCACTTTAATAAATAAAAAGATTGTGTGACATAAAACTATTTTCCATATTTTCCATGACTAATTTTTTGGGCCAAATTTCTTGATGGTATAAAATGATGAAATTTGGCCAACACTGGGGAAAAAAAAATCTTTTAGTTAACAAAGCATCATTACAGGACCTAGGGGATTCAATCACAAGTCACCAAACAGTACTAGTACAAGTCAGTTAATTTATGTTGTGCATTCATTCCTCACTTGTAGTACGAAAATAACACTTCTGATCTTCATAGGAGCCTCTGTAAAGAAAAAGTCTATGCATGACTGGAAAGAGTTCAGCTACTGTAGTGTCTTCTCATATCAAGTGCCCAGATAAACAATATGAAGAGCATAAAGGCACTTATTCCACCTCATTTATTCAAGCACCCAGTTTCAGACTTTGTTAAAAGAGCTGTCACACACCAGAGCTTCTCCTATGCAGATAAGGCCATAATGATTTTCAGACGGCCTTATGTATGTAACACCCTGGTGGATACAAATTTTCAGGTTGAAAAGAAACAGCATGAGAAAGAGTATTCTATAGGTCTTGCTATGTAATTATGAATCAGAGGCTGATGGGAATGGAGAGAATGCACGGCAATTGAAGCCTGCCTCTGCGTCTGACTAGCCCACACTCCTTAGCCCACAGCTGCTATGTGGTGCAGACATCCTTCGGATTGTATCCTAGCAGCTCTGTATATTGTGCAGCTCTTCACTGTACACTGCTTTGTACAAGTAACTTCAGTGGTACATCAAACTGCCTTGAAGATAGCATTTAAAGAGGAAAACTGGAGACTTGAAAACATTTCCATAATGAATACTGACTGCTTAAGCAAGTACCACCTGCATTACACTGTAAAACTTGTCCAGATAGGGAGATAACTTTTTACCTTTCATACTGCATAAAACACCTCAACAGACATTAAAAGAGCTGATCTTTGAGTGTCTGTGACTTTTGTTTATTTAGCTGCTCTTGAAAACTACACAGTGGGTGGTGCAAAGGGGATAGTGCAAAGCAAACCAGATTGGGCTGACTCACTGAGGTTCTACCTTGTGTCTGGCTGTTTGAAGAACTTCTTGACTCCTCAGTTTTCCCTGTGAATGTCCAGCCTCTAACATGTATATGACACTGGGACATTTCTCAGGTCTAACAACTAACTCCTTTTGCTAAAGCTCACCCCACAGATGCCACAACTGCTTGTCCTTCCATAACACTGTTTTTATATTGAGCTATCAAACAACACCTTTTGGAGGAGTTTAGCTCTCTAGCATCCTTTACAAAGAGTAAATACATTTATATACTTACTGTTTCACAGCATTCTCATCTTGAGTGTTTGCTCTCATAGATGACATTTCTGAACATATTCTACTGTTTTTCTTCTTATTCAGACAACCAAATCCCTAACCCTTCTGAACAGAGTCCTAGAGCACAGTGAGTGCTGTGTACAGTGGACAGCAGTTATATATCAGCTCCATGGCAGAGGCGGTGGCATTTCAATGGCGTTGGATGAAACGATGATCACTCTAACTTCCGAAGGGCTAATTCTCTCTTGGTGCTTGGTCACACATGTATAACTTCTGCTAGGTTTCATTGGAATTAATGAGGCTAAAATTTGATCTCATCACTGCAGGTATCTGAATAGCTTTTTGATCTAGAAGTGCTTTGGAAAAACAAATCCAGATAAGAATGGAGACACCTGGAACACAGTTGTATATAAAGTCACTATCTGATTTGGACTATGAACTTGGCATGCTCCTGTGCAAAGGAACATAAATAAGTCAATATCTGTTTAGAAGATGCTGAATTTCTGCAAAGATTCTTCCCTGCACTGTTGTTCAGAGGCTGTGTCTGCAAGTTTGGAATTTGATCCATCTGAAACTGTCATTCGCAGCCCTGCAGGTAATACTTGTTTCGAGCCAACACGCTTGTCCCTACAAGTCAAAAGTCTGAACAAGCTGCCCACTAGAAATGAGAATTCAGCCTCTGGGATGGTGTTGTCCCAGCTTCTACAGAGCATTTGGCAGCAAAGAGAGGTACCACACTCATAGAAAGCAACCCTCACCTTGGGAAACTGTGAGCTGCTGCACACAGAAGGCAGTGTTCAAGGAACAGGAAGTTTAATCAGCTAAGAAGCTGTAAAGAAATAGGAGTGTCTTTAGGACCATGAGTTGTATGGTATGCTTCTCCAGGTCTGTGCGGAAAGCGCAGGTTCTAACAGGTGCAAGAATGGAAGCAATTTCAGGCTTGACATTTTATGCAAAAGATATTGCAGGAAGGGGAATAGCACCTCAGCAGTAAATGGCCTACTGTTACTGAAGGCATGTGAATGGGGAGCCAAATGGCCTTCTACAGCAGCTGGTAGCTGCATAGTTCCTCAATGGCCCCTGTGCTCTTCCACAGTAGTCACTTAAGTAGCACTGCCAGAGTTTCCACCGAATTTATATACTTTCATTTCTGACATTAAATTTTCACAAAGAAACCTTTGTGAAAAACTAAGAAATATCTATTGAAATAACTTGAAATTGAAGACTCACAGATCAATGACCATTTTTACAAGATGGATCTGAATGTTCATCCTGGTACCACTTTCTTCACATATGATGTCACACAGAATCATTGAGGTTGAAGGGACCTTACACTGCTAGCTCATGGTCAACTTGTCCACCAGGACTCCTGTATCTTTTTCTGCAGAACTGCTTTCCAGCAGGTCAATCCCTAAACCTGTATTGGTGCCTAGTGTTATTCCTCCTTAGGTGAAGGACCCTGCACATGCTTTTGTTGAACTTCATGAGATTTCTCTTTGCTCATCTCTCCAGCCTGTCCAGGTCCCTCCGAGTGGCAGCACAGCCCTCTGGTGTCTCAGCCACTACTCTCAGTTTGGTATCATGAGCAAACTTGCTGAGGAGGCAACTCTGTCCCTTCATCCAGATCACTACGAATAAGTTGAATAAGACTGGCACTGACCCTGGGAACAGCGCTAGCTATCGGCCTCCAATTAGACTTTGCACCACTGAGCACAACCCTCTGAGTTCTGCCTTTCAGCCAGTTCTTAATCCACCTGTCCACTCATCTAACCCACACTTCCTGAGCTTACCTATGAGGATGTTGTGGGAGACAGTGTCAAAGGACTTGCTGAGGTCAAGGTACACAATGTCCACTGCTCTCCCCTCATCTACCCAGCCAGTCAATCCATCACAGAAGGCTATCAGATCGGTTAAGCATGATTGCCCCTTGGTGAATCCATGCTGGTTACTCCTGATCACCTTCTTATCCTTCACGTGCTTAGAGGTAACATCCAGGGTGAGCTGTTCCATCACCTTTCCAGGCATGGAGGTGAGGCTGACTAGCCTGTAGTTCCCTGGATCCTCCTTCTTGCCCTTTTTGAAGGCTGGAGTGACATTGGCTTTCTTCCAGTCCTCAGACACCTCTCCTAATCTCCACATCCTTCAAGGATAATTGAGAGTGGCCTAGCAATGATGTCCATCAGCTCCCTCAGCACTTGTGGATGCATCCCATCAGGGCCCATGGACTGGTGGATGTCAGGTTTTCTTAAATGATCTCTAACCTGATCCTCCTTGACCTAGGGAAAGTCTTCCTTTTCTTCCAGATTTTCTCCCTAGTCTCCAGAATGTGATACATCTGAAGAAGCCATTCTTGCTGTCCTTAACATCCCTTGCCAGATTAAACTCCAAACAATGGGTCTTGGCTTTCTTTGTCCCATCCCTGCATGGTCAGACAACATCCCTATAATCCTCCTAATTGGCTTGTCCCTGCTTCCACCTTCTGTGCACTTCCTTTTTCTATTTCAGTTTTGTCACCTATGTCTTGGATGTACACTTAAATAACAATGTTTTCAAAGATTAACAGTCCTTTTTGTCTCTACTGTTCATAGTCAGCTGCCTTTGTTACCTGAAACTTCAGTAAAGGTAATATTCTTCTGGGGCTGGATCCTTCAGTTTCCTCCACCCCACAGCAATGGGTAAGGCCCTGCCGAGTCCAGGGTATGCTTTCTCCTAGCAAAACAGACTTCACGTGGTTACAACATACATACATAACTGCATGCTGCAAAATGAAGAGTAAAATCTATTTCAGTGTCAGGTGCTTGAGCACACCCACCGGTCTTGGCCCTAACCAGCCTCACCTGGGACTTCTACACCTCCCCTCTGCCCATAGGCCTTGGAACTCATTTAAGCTCAGCCTTGGGCATTAAATCTCTGTCTGAGCTATACTGCAGCTCAGACATAGTCCTGTGCCTGGTTCTGGACCTTGTTGGTCTAGTCTCTGACTGTAGACTGGCTCTTTGGATTGGATTCATTGCTATGAATTTTCCTGAGGATCTGGACTCTGACTGAAAGTGGCTATGCTCTCTGGGTGTGCCCTGTTCCTTTGCTCAGCTGCCACAGGATGAGTCCCTGCCTGGTGAGACCCCTGCCTTGCTGGCCCTTGATTTCTAGTTCCCTGTTCATTAAGGAGCTGCTGCCCTTTGCTTTGCCTGGACTGCAAAACTTTTGCATACTGCAAAACCAGTTGGTGTGGCAGAGCAGGGTGGGTGTTTCCTTCTTAGGAAAGTCTCTTTTCCTTTTGGACATTTGGGAGATCAATAATTACACTTCACCCTTAAAAAGCTAAGAAAGAAACCCTATCTACCACTATTAAGATCAGCTCATACAAAAGTATTAGTGGTAAGTGGAAACAAGATGATATGTAAAATGAAAGAAGCAGGGCTTTTGAACCACACAGCAAATGAGCAGTAGCCCTCTTGCACTGCAGTCTGATGGCAGCCTAAGCTGATCTAACAGATGTCTGCTGCAGGACTCTCCCTGCATCACACACTGCGCTGCACTGGCAGTTTTTGAGCCTTCAGTGCAGTATGCTAACCCTACTTAAAACCTCTCACTTTTCTTTTAAACTAGGTGGAGTTCTTGCAGGTCAGCTGACCAAGCCGTTTGTGCTGAGCTGTTGCCAGATGCAGTGGGGCAGGTTGTTGCCAGAACCAGTGGGGCTTTTTGGTGGCAGGACATGCTGAGCTGCAGTGGCCCCTTGTGGCTTCTGCAGCAAAACGTGCTTCAGAGATGTACTTGAGACTGCTGCTCCCACTTGGCTTCCTTTTCCAGAGTGACTGGTTGCAGCGCAAAACATCCTGCGTCTGTGATGAGTTTATTCAAAGGGCTTCATTTTTAACGATGGGTTTTTGCTTCCCTTTTGCACTAGAAAATAAAAACACACAACAGAGAAGGTAATCAAAAGAGTATTGAGCCAAGATGTCCAAATGCGGGTGCTCCAGGTCTTCTATATCCAGGTATTTAAATGTCATCTAATGTACCAAATTATAGCTGTCATTCTACAATACTCTCAAATTCTGCAAGCTGCCAGGGCCTCTGCACTTCTGTGTAAAAACACTTTAATTCTTTGCTGTGGAAGTCTTTTGAGGTGGGAAATGACTTTTGATGGAATGAAATATCTCTGCAAACGTTTATTTCCAATTGAAATTTTCTAAACTGAAAATTTACTCATTCATCTTGCAAAAATACATATTTATTTTTAATTCAATAGCCAAAACAAGAAGAAAACAGCTGTTGGATTTTGCAAACAAATCCTTGAGAATGTAAAATCAAAAAAAATTTCTGCCAGTTCTTCCTTAGGCTGTCCATACTGATTTCATATGATTTTCTTTGATTCTTTTCTTCACTAGAGCCCTTTTCAGAAAAACATTCTGCTTCAACCTTCCCTGGTACATTAAATAACTTACAGAAAATAATATTGCATTATAAATGGTCTATGTAAAGATCATATACTATTGAGAATAACTTGATCTGCCAACTACTTCTCTTACACTGGGCTTCTTCTCACTTCTCTATATTTTCTTGATTCTTTAGATTATAAACAGCTTTGACTACTTGTCAGCCTTTGACATGGTCTGTAAATAACTGAAAAATATGGCCATCACAATACAAATAAATGTTAATACTAATAAATGTTTAATTTCAGTCAACAGTACTACAACAGACAAAAAAATTTACAAATCCTGCTGTGAGGAGTGCCTGCCCTGTAGTTCTAGGATAATATAGATGCAGTCAAGTGGAACTACCACAGGATGGTGTAACCCCAAGGATGCTGCTATTTGGCTGATATAACTGTTTTTCGCAAAACCACGTTACTCCGTGAAGCTGGAATAAAATTTCCGCTGATGGTGAGTATAGAGCTGTCTGCTTTTCGTTGCACCAGAGTTACCAAGGCACTGGTGAGAATGTCTTCTGTCTGTCAGGAGTCCAGAGACAATCACAACTATGTTAAAACTTACGTTGCAGAGGTATTTTAAAAGCCCACGTAATTCAACTACAGTATAAAAAAGGCTCTTAGAATTACAAAATGTATCTTTATAAGTTCAGGGAACGGTCACACAGAAAAATGAAGAAAAGAATACAAACTCTGACATGTAAAATGTGAAGTCACAACACAGCAGACATCAAACGTCTCATTTAAACCTGCCTTGGTACCAGGCTGGAATATAGCAGCTAGGACGACTGATTCCTGCAGGAATCAGTGAATGTGCAGACCTCAGTGACCAAGGCAGAACAGGCACTTGGATTCCCTGGAGGAAAAGAGCAACTTCCATCACTGAAGACTGTTCAAGAAACTTGGGGGGAGGAGAAATTATTCTCATAGAGAAGAATAACTAAAAAATTAAAAAAAAAAGAATGTAGGAATAAATGGTCACCTCTCATATCAGAGAGAGATGATCCAAATGCAACAGAGAGATGTATTGGGGCCTGTGCTATCTGATACATAGCCAATCTGAAAGGTGAAAACTTTGCTCTCCATAATCTGAGTTATATTAAAAGGAAAAAAGTCTTATTCCGTAAAACTCATCAAAAGGCACACAAATACTGTACAATACATATCAATCAAATCTCCCATCAGTGACTTCTTGAGGATACATGCACTCATATATGATCACAGATAGAGGAAAGTGTTGAGGACAACTTCAGTCATGGGACAACTGCAGGTTCCTGTGCAAGAGGAGAAGTATTCTTACAAATAAATAATGGTCTAGATGGAGTGAACTCCAAACTAGTGAAAAGTTCAGTTAGACAAACAGATTTTGGACTTTGTCCTGAACTATATCTTACCCTTGAGAAGAGCAAGATATCAACTCCGTACAGTGACCAAAGGGTGCTATGCCAGAATCCACCTCAAGGCGGAACTGTGGACCTGCGTGAGCCCATAAAGAAGAAAAAGGATTAATCGGAGAGGTATCCATATTTTTTTCCCTGTATAAATACTTGCAGTCAGCACTGGTTCTGAGCATTTCTTACCTCATTTTAATTTTTCACAGAAAACTGAATGGGAATAAAGCTCATAGAGTGGGTTGCTGCGTGCAGGATGTTTCATGTATAGGTACCGTTGTGCTACTGGTCTTCCACGCACTTCCTGGCCAAAAAAGACACATGAGAAAAGAATTGAGTTCATAATTAGTCTATTTTATGAAGCACTATAATTGTATTTTATTATGCTGCATTATACTGTGGCATCCCAGGGCAAAAAAAGAGGGAGGGAAGGAGAGGAAAAATATAGGGAGGGCAGGGATGGACTTAGATGCATGTCTTTGATACACTCTCTACAATAAACTGGTGGCCAGCTGGACTGCACCTGGAGAAACATATTTAGCATTACCCTGACTAAGGGGTGTCTGCTCTAAGGCTACGAGAATAGATGTGAAACAGAAAATGAGTCCGTTCTCAGGGATATAAGAAGATCTTCCTGGGCAAGAAATAACAAGGAGAAACATAAGATGTCTGATTTGAGTCATAAGATTTAGTGGTGACAGAGGAGGTAACTGATGCTGAAATGACAGCAATCTGCTGCTTGCTGGAAGTTGTTGGTGGAGCACTCACAAAGAGAAATCCCCAAACTCCTAGTAAAGCCAAACATCATTGAAGGAAAAAAGACAAAAACAAAACCCACTTAAATCTGGACCCAAAATGCTGATTCCTGACAAAGCAAGACATGGGTATGTCCTACTAGCCCGTAATTCTAATAGATGCAACACGCTCCTTCTGCCAGGGTTGCAGACAGGAAAAATACCCTATTTAACTTTGGAATGAATGAGTTCTTGGACTGTGAAGAGACAAAATTCTCTCTTGCCCTCAAACACCATAATGACATATAGGACTGAGCTCTTATCTGCTGGATCTATCAGAACCTAAAATGACTGGGATGCTGGTGCACTGCAGTTCCTAGGGGGCATGTCAGCACTGATCACCTGCATCTACAAGCATGAGGAATAGATCTTATTTTTCCTTCTGGACATCATCCTCAGTAAATGAACAAATGGACAACAAAAAAAAAATCATTGTGTGACAGATAAGAGAATGATGCTAGAACAAGTGCTAGAAAAGGATTCTACTGAGAGGACTTATACTGGATTGAGACCCCCACTATCTATCATGCACCATTGTTACTGCTGCTGCTGTTGCATGATACTTCATCAGTAAATACATGCTGCTTGTTAGTTATTATCCATATGGATAATCTGATAACATCCAAGACCAGATAAAAGCACCCCAAACTGATACAGTAAAACACTACGTGCACGAATTCCAAAGCAGACTATACATGTGTTGAAAAAAGAATGGTCAAATAGCAAATAAATAACTTGCCATTTCCTGGGTGATTTGTCTATGTGTGCAGTAACTTGTTCCTACTTGTTACTTTTAATGTAGTATCATAAATGATGCTATATCTCATTAAATAAAATATGAATAGCTCTAAGTCACCAGTTCTGAAAATCACATAATCACATGACTATTTTATTCACTGAGTAAAATACTTACTGAACACGGCAATCCTTAAGAACACAATTTAAGTTCATGCTTGGACATTGTATTGGGGTAGGATCTTAAAACAGACTGGAAAACTTTTAAATGTGCAGTTCAAAATCTGCCAGGGAAACTAGCCTTTTATTCTAGGTCTTATTCTATATTTTTCACATACACATCATTGGCAACACTTCTGTTGCTGCCAAAGTGATTTGTTAATGTGTTATGGTATCTTCCTCAAAAATAGGTACCAAATCAAAATGGGAGGGCAGGAAACACTTCTAAAATTTATTGTACATGATGTCTAGGGGGCATACTTCTTCATTCTTTCTTTTTTTCTGCTAAACAGCAAAGGCAATTTCCCTACAGAAAAGTGAGCAATGGTTGCTAATGGTAACAAGTTACCTCTATGTAGCATCTTTCATTTGGGAATGTGAACAAATTATTCTAAAAATTCACCAAAAGTAACAAAATTATTATCATTAAAAACCCAAGGAATGGTGAAATTAATGGATAAGGGTACACACTTTGAGATTTAAATATACTGGCTTAGAGAAAGAATTGACTCTGAAAATCATACCACTCTCAAGCTTTTAGCAAAACCAAAGGCTTTCACAATCAAACAACGGGTAAGAAAACTTTGGTTGCTGTGCCTTGCCTGAAGTGACGTACACTGTTCATTGCCCGCACCTATACCTGCCTCAAAGGAGCTCAGCAGCATCTCTGGGGATGCTCATCAATACGGGTGCAGTAAAATAGCATAGTTTTTCAGTCAATACTGTGAACAATTACTCATGTTAGTATTCAGAGGATTCATTTCTACTCACACAAATGAAGCTGATAAGATGGACAAACCTTGATCCTGAACCACTCAAGTCATCAGGAAATTGATGATGAGGGACACAGGATCAAGCCCAGGGCAAGCACATGTGACTTTAAATCCCTTCAGTGTCTGGCATGGAACAGATAACTTCACCTAGCATAGTAGTAAAGATTGTTTACATTGGGAGGTAGGTATTGGATACGGATCAAATACAGCAGTACTTCTCTACAGCCTGGTTTCCTTTTGAAAATGGAAGCCAAGAAATTCAGAAAGGTCTGCATTGCTGTTCTTTATTGCTGTGCCAGAATTTGGAAGAAAATTTTTGTATTTTTCCTTAACTTCTTAGAAATGATTTAGATTCAATTTTATTTCTATGCAAAGGATTTTTGCAAGATTGGGTAACAAGACAGACCTTTAAGAAGATCGCAGAAAGTCGCATGAAACTGAAAGTGAAGAAGAAAGGTTGTTGAGTCTTACAAAGTTTTCCTCCTTTAGTATTTCCAGCTGAATTCTTTAACGCCTATGTCAAACTCCTCTAGCAAGAACAAACAGGCCAAAACATAGTATTTCCCACATTAAATAGCGATCTCATTGCGACAGAGATTACCCACTCTCAGGGCCTGGAGTGCACTAATGGGCCTTAATGGCCCTGACAGCCTCAGCTGGGGCCTCCACCCACAACCCCTTGCCTATGGGCACAGAAGCCCTGGGTCCTCAGCTTTTTTCTGAGCTCTATTGCAGATGTGCTGACTTATGGCTCTACAATAGCCCTGCCTGATCACTGGATTCTATTGACCCAGACCCTCAAACTAATTTCCTTGTCTGACCTTGCACCATCACCTGCCTGATGATCAGGACTCTTGGCTCACAATCTCTGGGTCTGCCCTGTTCCCTCCCTTGGGTACTGTGGGACTGAGCCCCGGCTGGCGAGGCTCCTGCCCTGCTGGCTGTACGAATCTGTTTGGCCCTGTGTCCCTTAAGGAGCAGCTTGCCCTTGCTCTGTCCTATGTGCTATTAATCTACACACTTCCTATATAAATGAGTTTTGATTCCTGACAGCTCTTTTTTTATTGCTAACTCACTAGCTATAATAAATCAAGCTAATATTAATTGGAAATAACATAAAAATCCTTAAATGTTGGTATTTCACTAATAATGGGGAGGTCTTTTTGCTTTGCAGTCTGCTAGAGAACCACTTGCTTTTGATTCTGTATATTTATTTCTAGTGTATAGAAGAAAATTCTCAGTTGGCATCCTCCAGAAACATCCCCTTTTTACTAGTTTCTACTCAGATAATGCTTGATCTCAGGCCATTAGAAGTAAAAGACTCCAATGAACTTTCACCAGACTTGCATTTTCTGAAACAGGATAATGAAATCTCTGAATTCAAGAAGAGTGGTGAACCATATGCATGTAAAAGAAATTCGATGTTGTAGGAATGGCAACATTCCTACAGTGAGACTTCAAGCATAACTACAATCTAGTCATATAATTCCTTGGCACTTAGGTGCCTGAAATTTCCTCTGTGTTATACACTAGAAAAAAATCCTGGTAGTGTTAACTTAAGAGATCTTGTTAAGGCACGTGAGACAAGAAAAAAAATCTCAGATTTCACAAGAGAGAGGTGTGATAGGGAAACCGCCCCAGTGACCTCAGTCGGATGAATAAGACCCTTGCAATCCTCAACAGCGTCTTAGATCAAGTAATGCAAAAGAGAAGTCCTTCAAGTCCTAGATCAGTAATGTGACCTCCATCAGCTGGCAAGGAAATTCAGCTTTCAGCTATTCTCTACAACTAGTACTACTATAAAAACTAAATGGGTGGAAATGAAAAACAGTGTGTCAGCTGTAGCAGAAATTCCTGTCTCGAGGGCATGGAGCAAAACTATAATCCTTTATAAAACTTTAATATCATTTCCTGTGTTAGTTTCATTATTTGCAACAAGCAATGGGGGTAAAATATATTGCTTGATTCCTTCTCAGAGGGAGACTTATTTCACAGAGAAACCAAGCCTTTGCATTTCTAAGTTATAGATTTTGTTTCCATTTAGCCATTGTATTTTCATGTTACAATTTTTTTTTCCAATTTAAGGTGTTAAAATGTACAGATAATAAGCCTATAGCCGTAAGTTGCATATCTTCAAGTAGAATATGCAGAATGAAGGTGATGAAGATGATCTTTCAAAAGTGTTCTGGAGCACAGTTTTAAAGTCTACTCGCCAGCTCACATTTCCCAGTTTTGCAAAAAAGAAAATCTAGTTTCATTTATATTGGCTGAGGTCTGTACCTTTTGCATCTAAAAACTGTGCCAATTCTTGATTTAATCAATGGCAATCCTTTACTCCTGTTTTATTTTAATAAATCATATGTACATTAAAAAAAACCCTAATTGCCTAGTTCTCATAGCTTTGGAACCTAACTTTCCCCCATGCTATACTTCAGAGTGTTTTTTTTTCTTTTTCTTTTTTTTCCTGAAATGCCAGAAAAGAGTTTCATCTATCTACAATACTCCTTATTGCCATAGTAACTTAAATATATCTCCCAGGAGATAGGCAGCTTCTGTCTGGGTAGCTACAATGTTTTACAGTAAGGAAGTTGGGCACAAAGGAATTAAAGCCTAAATCCTCAAAGGTATCTAATTTGCTCTGGAATCACCTTAAGAATGACAAGAATCTCTGTAGATCCTGGAGTCACTATCTCAGAGTCACAAAGTCTGCGGCAAAGCAAAGAACTAGACTTGAGATCTGCTGAATTCTAGATTAATGCTTTAGGCATGTGATCATCTTTTCTTTATTAATCTTTGATAAAGATTTGTACCTGCAATAAATCTAATTTGCTTGTTGACTTTGTCCTGGATTATTCTCATATTTTTCATTCATAAGGGACTCACTCTAAACTGAAAATTCCTAATAGGGTCACATTTTCATGAGGGCACTTTTGAAGTAACATACCTAAATAAACTGTTGTGGTTATTGCTCACACAAATATCTAACAATTTCAACAGGAGTTATGAATATACAGCAGATCTGAAAATTAGGCCACTTAGGTATCCACATATGGATTCAGATATACAGCTTCAAATACCAAAGAGCACGTTTGAGCTTATAGCCCACACAGATACACACTACACAGAAAATATCCTTGTCTATCTATTCTTTTGGTAAAGCCATTACAGATCTCTGGAGAGAGCCCTAGACTAAATTTCCGCATTCAAATACCCACGCAGGAATAGGAGTCTGTGATCTCAGCTTTATGATTCAGGTCTGCTTTCTGTTATTTGGGATAATAGCAAGTAGTTGCTGGTTGTGCAAGAACGCTGAAGGGCGTGGAAAGGCTATGTCTGACTTGGCAGAGCTGTAGCTCTGCATGTGTGCAGTGTGCAGAGCACCTTTAAGCTGAGTCACTGTTAGTGTTACTCATTTTTGCTGTGGCAGTGTGCAAAAGCACCGCTTCAGATGAATAGCCCACTTGTTCTTGATATTGTTCTGGAAAACAGGATTCTTGCTATCACATGCCAGAGTCTTTCAAACCCTGCTAAGTCCCACATCAAATGTTCTTAAGATGTAGCCAGGTAAGCCAGCAAGTGCTAGGTTTCTAACCCTGTACATATGCACTCTCCATTAGTCCTGACTTTTATAGTGCTTGCTATTTTCTGGCTTTATGCTGGAAGAGGGGATCTAATACATCCACTTACAGATCCTCTTATAGGGACAGACAATTATTCTGAACTCAGTAATGGGCTACAGCAGGACCTTAAGCTGAAAGGTGGTGAAATGCTGTCTCCTAAAGGAGAAGCATTCTCACTTACTAGAAATGTTACAGTGCTCATTGTGGCTTCCGGGCAGGAAGCTGCCCTACCGTCCTTAAAGAAGGACCACACCGCTCTGTTTCAAAATGACAGTGTCCGTGCTTGCGTGCCATCAGTGCAGGAGTAACTTCTTACACTGAACTTGCAGGCTGACCCTGTGTAACAAAACGAGATTGCAACATGATGGGAGTATGATTTTATTTTCTTGCTGGAACTCATTACAAAGTTCCGGCCTTGAAAGAAAAGAATGACATGAAAATAGTCTTTGCATGTCCCCACAGTGAATGACTCACTTTAAAATGAGTGATGGCTGGCACATCTGTTTGAGAATGGTGCCCCAGAAAGCAGCAAAAAGATGCAATGTCACTGTTCTGCCTTTTGCAGATATAAATTGCCTGGAAAAATATTCAGAGTCCGAAAGAAATAGGCATTCTGTCAGAGTCTGTTGCTCAGCTCAGGCAACAACTGCTTTCTGCCTCCAACCTGCTTGTTTTCTCTTTAAATTAGAGCAGTTGCATGCAACATAAAACTCTAGTTGTAAAAATACAGTTAACTCACTGTAACAACAGTTTGATCTAACTGCTTCCTGAGAAGTACTGAGTACCTGATAGGCTCACTGGTTTCTGTCAAGGTTGAAGTGTTCAGCATATTATCATAGACGTCCAATGCTTCCTTAATTCACACCCTTTGCTGCTAGCGGGGAGAGTCAACATGACTGAACTTGCCAGGAAAAGAAGTGACCTATATATTAGTAAGGCTAAGAAATACAGCTTTCCTTCTGTTATAGAAATGTCATTATGGCTTATCTTTTTAAACAAAGCCTTCTAATTTATTTGATGGTGCCTCAGTTCTTTACTGCCTTAGAACAATCATGGCTAATCCATCAGCTATTACCTGTCAACTAATAAAACACGTCTGATGCTTTATACAGTGGATTCCAGTAAGTAATTTTCTAAGCTGTGTCATTACAAGTAAGGACGTTGCTTGAGGCATACAGCTTTGGGGAAACCAGCTTAAAAAGTTCCTATGCTTTCCTCAGCCCTGGCTACTTTTTCTCACCTCTACACTACAGTTTTTCCACCATCTCAGTTACTTCACTACCACTATCATGCAACTAGAGTATAAAATGGACCCCTTCAAAAAGTAGAAAAGAATTACCCTAAAAAAAAAAAAAAAATGACCAGCACTGCGCTGGAGAAAAACTGTATGCAACAACAAGCACCTCAGAAATCTCAGTCCATTCCAATTTTCAGACCTCAAAATAAGTCCCCAAATCCCTTTAAGAAAACTCTGCTTTGACTGCATGTAACTTAAAAACACTATTCCCTTCCGAATCAATCTGTCCAAAATGTACTACAATAGCACAGTAATTGTTGATTATTGGGGAATATCTTTTCATTCTGAGAATGAATAAGGAGAGGCCAATAAAGGAGGAATCAGAGGAACTCACCATGGTACAGGACTACTTGGCTTAATGTTTGGCCTGAACACCGAAACATAGTTTTTATTGTCTTCAGAAGAGAAGGCCATCTGGTTCATATCTTTACTGTCGACAAATCATAGGAGTACTTTAAAAATCAGTATGAAAGACAAACTTGGGTGTTTGATTTGCTTTGCAACAGACATGTTCTGGAATTTCTTCTTGTGAATGATTACCAAATTCTTTGGCATTTCCTTTAAGACTGGGCTATGAAAAGAGTAGAATATGCACTGGCTTATATGGCATTACATGCATTCCTTTTAGAATGCACTATGTGAGCTTAAGTATGACATACAATTGTTAATTAATAAATTCTTTAGGAAGTTTCATGAAACTCATGAAAAAATAAGTACTACCGGGATAAGAGCTACTGTCTCTCATGGTAGAAATGTTAATGACAAACCAGCATAGAGTACATTAGCTTTTTCATTTTGACTGTATATTTCAGTAGACAGTGCTTCAAAGTCCAACAACGAATTGAGCTTCATTTTGAAACTAGGCATAAAACACTAAAGATTGCAATGAGACTTTACTAGTGCACTCTACAACTCAATTTTTTTCCCTTCCTGTCTAATTCCATACCTTGAAGTTCAAGACCTATTACTTACTGACTGTAATAACAAAGGCTAGAAGTCCAAGTGTTATCTGTAGCTATCCCTCTTTCTCACACATTTATAGTATTTCAAAAATTGATGTGAAAGGTGAAGAGTGACATGCAAGTCAGCAAGTGCACATCCTGCTCATTTTGCAACATTAACCAAAAGGAAATTGTTTTCAAATTCCTAAACATTCTTAAACAATTCACTGATCAAAAATACAACTAAATTGTTACATCTCCCTCACTAAAGAGCAAACAAATACTTAATATTGAACCAATTATTGCATAGGGTTTAGTAATATCCGGTAGCTGTACAGAATGAGAAAAAGCACTCGAACTATTGTCACCGCTCCTGCTACACAGAACTGGGCAATTTTACTATCTGCAATACTTTCCAAAGTGACCTTCATTTCACAGAGAAATCTGTATTTTAAAATTCTGAAAGATGCCGTGTGGTTGCCGTACCTTTACAGCTCCAGAAGTGTAAGCTGAAGCTTTCACCAAAGGTTGATCCAAGTTAACACAATTACAAGTAAGTATCTGCTTATTTAGGCTGGACAGTCAAAGAGATTTGAACATAACACTAGGCACTTACTCTTTCAGATGCAGTTGCTTGAAAAATGTTTATGTCCTAACTTGATGAGCCTTCTATGCTCATGAATGACGTCACTGTCGAAACACCATAGTGCACCTGTGATCAACGCTGAATTTGCTTTGAATATAAAAGCAACAACAGAGCCTCATGTACAATAGGAGGAGTGGTAAAGCAGTCATGTCAAGGGTGTTATAAGATCTTGATCTTATAACATACTAGCAGCTTCAAGTTCTGAATGTCATGAATTGCTAAAGTAACTGTCATCACTTACTGCTTTGCCAGCTTTAAGGAAGCACCAGTTGTTACAGGTGAAACTGAGCCAGGTTTTGGCAAAAGCTTGAGCAGAATATTTTTAAAGGTGCTCCTTGGTGGCCTAGGAGGTGATCCTGTTACCACACCAGAAAGATTATGCTATCATTATATATCATATTGGGGCAACCTTGACTACAGCAACTGTGACACAGTGGAGTTCAGGATCATGAGAGGAGGGAGCATGGCAAAAAAGCAGGGTCCCATCCCTGGACATCAAGAGAGCAGAATCCCATGGGAATCCTCCTGCTTGGAAGAAACTCATGGGAGATCATTCTGGAGAGAAGAGGGGTCACCACGGTCAGGTGACCTGGGAAGACTATAAAGACACTGGCTGAGCATTCAGGGATAGGTTAGGAAAGGCAAAACCCATCCAGAGCTCAATCTGGCACAGGACATGAAAGGTAACAAGAAAAGGAACACTAAGGAAAATGCAGGCCCTCTGCTGAACAGAGAGGAACTTGCAGCAGAGAACACAGAAAGGGCAGAGGTACTCAAAGCCTTCTTCACCTCAGTCTTTACTGGTAAGATCAGTCTTCAGGAATCCCTTTCCCCTTAGACCAATGGGAAAGACTGGAGCAAAGAAGATAGCTGTGGTGGAACAGGATCCGTTTAGGAAACATTTAAACAAACTGGCCTTATGTAACTCCATCTAACTTCATGAGAGGCACCTACAAATGCTGGAGGAGCTAGCTGATGTTATTGTGAAGCTACTCTGGATTATTTTTGAAAGGTCATGGTGATTGGGAGAGGTTACTGAGGACCGGAAGAAAGCAAATGTTACTCCTATCTTCAAAAAGGGCAAGAAGGAGGATCTAGGGAACCGAAGGCCTGTCAGCCTCACCTCAGTCCCTGGGAAGCTGATGGAGAAAATAATCCTGGAAACAGCTTCTGGACATGTTAAAGACAAGAAGGTGACTGGGAGTAGTCAGCATGGATTTATGACAGGGAAATCATGTTTAACCAACCCCATAGCCTTCTATGATGTGATGGAAGAGAAGAGAGCAGTGCAGGAAGTTTATCTTGAGCCTTTAGCCTTTAGTAAGGCTTTCTGCACTGTCTCTCATAACATTCTCTAGACAAACTAATTAAGTAAAGCTAGATAAGTGGATGGTGAGGTATACTGAAAGCTGTCTGATTTACCTGGTACTGGAAGACTTTCAGAAAAAAAGTGCTAATCAAAGTCTAATTCCTGGGTGTACGATTAAATCCTTGATTTACACTTAAGGTTCACATTTTTTCCCCTAGTTTGGGTTTGGCAAGGACCGCTAATGGCAACATAGTTGTTTATACTAAATTAGAAGTGAGCAGATTCCTGTATTCAATTGCATTACTTTATATGAGAATAAATTAGCTCTGGTCTAGAAGTAAAAGAAAGAGCTACAAAACAGTAGTTTTCATATCTTACATTGAATCCCAATGACAAATATTCTTCCTACAATAAATGGGTAAAGAGGTCTTTTGTTCAAAGGTCTTTTTCAATAACAGCCATGGTTGGAAGGTAGACCCTGATGGCAAGAGCAGCTGTCACTCTCTTCTGCAAAGGGCTGTTATACTGATGCTAGACTACTTTGCTGCAGTTTGAGAAGGAAAGGCATTACTATGTAATTCAAGGGAGTTCCTTGAAATCTCAGTGACGAAGAACTATTGCTCTGGTCCTGTGGGTAGTTTCTAAGAGCAGGTCTGTTGCATCTGAGTGTGCACGAGAATCCAAGCCTGAAAAAGGCAAATGCTGAATGATAATACTGGGGAGAGGGTAGAGTGGGAATGGCAGGGGGAGATTAGGGCTTTCAGAACTTCAAGCAACACCTTAGCAACTGACAAAAGCATGAAGCCATCTGCAATCCTAATCATGACAATTTATGCTAGGTCATATCTTGGATGATGATGGTTTGATAAAACATCAGACCCACAGTCATACTGCACACAACTCAGTCATGCAGAAGTCAGATCTGCCTCAGTGTTTAGATCAGATTGTGAAATAACAACTTTCAATTGTCAAGTCACTTTCTGTTGGAGAATAGCTTCATCACTTTCCCCAAAGAACCATCGTGAATTGCAAATGTATTAGAAGCACAGGATGTAAAGAGATATGATTCAGAGGACTATTAAACCAGGATGGTTACACTGCTAAACAACAGTCTTCTTAATTTCATGCTCACAGAATATGAGAAATTGTGTACACAAATGCTGTTTGTAGCACAAAAATGTTACAATACTGCAGGTAGCCCACAGAGGCTTAAAATGTGAATTCTGTCTTTATATCACTGGGACATTAAAAAGCTAGAGAGCTATTTGTGAGCACCTGAAAAAATAAGATATAAATTCACAAATTCTCCCATCACACAAGTGTTCTTATTTACTATTATACACTTAAGAGAAACGGGAGAAGGCAAAACAGGTCTTATGTAAAGTATTTGTGTTTCACCTACTGCTGAAATATATTGTTTCTATCTTGTTTCATATCTTTGGCCTACTATTAAGATTACTGAACTGTTACTCATCCTTTATAAATTTTGAAGTAATAGGCAATAAAGGCAGTGCTGAATTTTGATTGGTGTTACAAAGTCTGTTGGAGTTAAACGAAGTTCTCTAGAGCAGAAGCTGTCAAGAAGTCAGAATAATGTGAATTATTCCCTGGGGTTTTCAATTTCATATAGTAATAAAATGACAGCATTAAGCAAAGGAAAGAAGAGGGGAAACCAGTGGCAAGAAAGACTAATTTGGTTCCCCTGAAAAACTAACCTCCTAGCACAGCATTAGTAATCAGAAAAGGCATATATATGCTGGAGGTGCTGCCATTGCTCTTCTTTCTTAACAAATGGGACTAATTGGGAAGAGAAAGGACCTGACTTTCCTGACTTCCATCTAGTGTTCATAACAATTGCAGGAGCAACTGGAACATCTAAGTGCAAGTGCAAATCCTAATTTGTATCTACTAACAGATGAAGCCAGGCTCTTCCACAGCAAATATTCAAAATCAACATACCACAGAGCAGAACAAACACAACTGTTAGTTAGCAAAATTTCAAGATGTTCTATGCTCAGATTTCAAAATACTGGCTTCATTCCTTTTTCCAATTTTCCCATAGACAGAGGGAGGAAATACGGACTTGAGGAAGAAACATTCCTGCCTTTAAGTGCCATCTTTTCAAAACTTCTAAATACACTTTTCTGTATTTGTGTGAAGTCAGTTCTATACTTCTCAACTTCTCTTACCTCCCAATGTTTGCTCTTTCATAATCTCAGAAGGGGTGGAGTGATTGCACCATGCTTAACACCTACCATCAGAGAGCAAGAGGTTTCAGAGACAGGCCAGGGACGTCCCAGGAAAAAGGCAGAAAAAATGAAAGATAAGCTTAGTGATTATGAAACCTAACATCTAAGCTGTGAAGCTCCAAATTGGAGCAGAAATATTTGCTATCAGGTGAGTGTAAGCTCTGATGAACAGCTCTGGCAAGCCCTGCTCTCCTGCTGGAGATGTTCCATTTTGAACGTTCCAGGTGAAATGTAAATAATTACTTAGACAAGGGTAATGTGTGACGGAGACTGGCTCTGTAGGCAAGGTCAATCTTACAGGAGACTCACATTCAGGATTGACTCACATACAGGATTCACATTGCTCCTCCATATCTGGCAAAGCAGGGATTTAATGCGAGTCTCCCAGATAACCTGGGAAAGCCCTCCTGAATAGCATGTGACTCTCTGCTGCTTTTATGCTGCGTTTTTATCCCATGTTTTACAGACTGGTGGTCTGCAGTAATCTCTTTGGGTACAGGCTGATTCAAGTAACAGATTGTCAGCGTGCTCTGGGCAAACACAAAGTCTGTGCCCCACCTGCCAGAGAGGTTTCTGTGGTCAGGTCCAAGCACTTCCAATATGTTAGCACTTACAAGTTCCCAAATCTGCCTACAAGATTTAGGTGCATTTTTTGCTTTGCATGTTCTGAATTGTGGTTTTGAAAGCAGTATGATGCTAACAGAGACGAATGGGAATCCCTTCCTTCTCTACTGCTTTCTTTCTTTCCCAGAAGGCATTCTGATAAGATACAAAGCTTCTGCACTTGGTGAGCATTTGTTTGGTACTTATTTGCAACACTGGAGTGTTTTCCCTCAGCTCCAAAGTCAGAGATCTTTGTTTAAGGAGCTAAAAACTCTCTCTTGCTTTCATATGATTTAAACATACACATATATAGTCTGCTTAATGCAGATCAGTTTCACAGGGAGCCAGAATCCAATACGTGGCAGAGAGGGCCCTCGAGGCTGAAACGCAGTGAAGACTACCATTCCTTTCCTCTCCAAGTTTCTGTCTTCACCTTTTGCTCCCTTAGGTGCAGTCAAGAAGGATCTATATAAGCCCTCTACTTCCTGCTCAGACTAATTTTTCCTCCATACAGCTGAAACATTGGAAACAAAAAAATGCCTTGATGATTCACACACAGCAATTTGAGGTCAACACACCCTCTTCTGCCTCCTACTAGCTCTTATGCTTTCTATCTTCTTACTACATCCAAGTTCAGGGTGTCTTTTTATTCATAATTCGATCCAGTATAGAAGTATGACTCCATTGATTTTAATTCGTTCTTTTCACAGGGCTGTTAATTGTGCTTTACTTTGCAAGCGTAACTAGCGCTAGATTTGAAAATACAGTAGCTTGAGGAAAACTATCATTATTTCAGCCTCCTCTCTCACGTTGATGATGGATACCAAGAAAATAGATTTCTGGTTTGGACACAAGTAAGGGGACACAAGCTTTCAAAGAAGAGAAGAGGACATATGTGACTGACTGTGAGGACAGGAGCGCACTACTCCTAAATATTCTCTGGTCTCTTTCCTTAGACTCAACAACTGTTTCTGCTCAGTCCTGAGTTCACAGTACAAGATAGAAATGAGCCTACTGCAGCAAGTCCAGTGAAGGGCTGCTAAAATGATTAAGGGAGTGGAGCATCTGACTTACTTATGAGGAAAGACTGAAACTGCTGGTGTGACCTCCAGGCAGGCAAGAGAGGGTTGGATGCTGGCTGAGAGAGACACAAAAGGTTAATAAGGGGTTAAACAGGATGGGTTTAATAAGGACTTACACTCCAAACTGCACAGGGAGACCTGGGAACCATGAGGAGGGGTTGCCGATGGGAGACTCATGGAGGCACAGGTTGGATGCACAGGTCAGACGCCCCAGCAGGAATCGACTGATTGTTCATAAGGCCCCTTAAATCTACTAGTACTATTTCCTTATCTCAGCTGTGATAACCTTGAGCAGCTTAAATGCTTAACCTGGGAAGCAGCCAGATGTTGCTGACAAAATGGGCCAAATTCCCACGCCAATGCGTGCGTGAATGCTTGGCCTGGGAATTTGGTCAGTGGGTAGTTCCACACTGGGCCTGCTACCACATATTCTACCAGTCACCGACTCCTTGTCAGACATTCTCACTAGCAGGTGTTCTCACTACAGCTGGGATTTTTTAGTCTGGAGAAGAGAAAGCTCAGCAGTGAGCTTATCAGTGTGTATAAATATCTGAAGGGAGGGTGTACAGAAGACAGAGGCAAACTCTTCTCAGTGGTGCTCAGTGACAGGATGAGAGGCAACAGGCACAAACTGAAACACAGGAAGTTCTGTCTGAATATGAGGAAAAACTGTGGAGGCGATTAAGAACCAGATGCCCAGAGAGGCTGTGGAGTCTCCATCCTTGGAGATATTCCAAAGTCATCTGGACACAATCCTGGGCAACGTGCTCTAGATAACCCTACTTGAGTGGGGCTTTGGATTGGATGATCTCAAGGTTCCTTCCAACTCAGTCATTCTGTGATTCAGTAATTCCTGGAAGTCTTTGCTTTGTCCAGCTAAATAAAATATTTGTTTGAGAAGCTCTTTGGGCCATATATTGTAATTGGTTTTCTGTTACTTAAGATGATTAATAAAAAGCATTATTTAATACAAATATCTTGCAAGACAACATATGATAATACTGCCTGAAATACTGGAAAGTCCCTGAGTAATCTTACTGTAAATTTTTTTCTTAACAATGCAGCTAATGCAATTAAACCACAACGGTCACTCTTCTCTGAAAAAGTAGCTGCATGTTGATTAGCATGAATATCCTGATCACACTTCAGGCAGCATCCTGTCCACGTTTTTTTCTTAATACTACTTCCCTTTATGGAAATGATCTCATTTCCTATGCAATTACTACATACACAGGGAAATCCCAGGAATATACGAAGGCAGATATTTTCCATCAAAACTGATATGTAAATGAAATTTGATTGTATTGTGAATAGGCCATAGGGCTCAGTAAGGAGTGTAATTTTGGACTCCTTTAGATTGCTGAAGACTATGAATAAAGTTCTGAGTCAGCAATAAATATTCTGATTGAGGCACAGAGACTGCTGAAGCAACGCTCAATCTCGTCATCAATAAGTTTTAGGTGTCCAGCTAAAAGGGTGGGAAAAAAAGTCCTATACAGGGAATGGGGAGTATTATATGCATTAGACTGAGATCTAGAACAACCAACAACATGAACAAGGGGAACTTAAGCTGACTAACAAAAAACGCAGAAGAGAGAGATGATTTTATGCACAGCAGGAAGTGATAGTGTTGGTTTCAGAGGTATTATATAATTGTCTGTTGTGGGAACATTTGCTTGTGCAAGGGGAAGATCCACATTCCAGGTCTTCTTCTGAGAGAACTCAGGGGCACTTCTCCTGCCTCCAAAGCAGACACTTCTTCACCAGTGTAGGTAGAAAAAGACATTCACCAGCCTAGCTATTGAACATCTATTCCTCTGCAGCAAGAATCACAGGGCCATACAGAAAACACAGGAGGAGGGATCATTACCTCCTGCCGCATGCGAAAGAGTACAGTGGGACGGCAGAGTTCTGCCTCTGTTCCTGTTCTCAAACACTTTGTGCAACTTCATGAACAACTGTTAAGTCACTTCCACCCTGACCTTTGTAACGCCTGCCCAAATAAAGGACGACTTGAGGAAATACACATTCTATCTATCTACCTCCAGCACTTTTAGAGACGAATGCAATTTCCACTCCAGTTAATGATTTTGAATGTCAAGTATAAAAAGCTTCAGGAAGAGGAGAACAGGAAACTATAGGAATTTCAATGAGCTTTTCCTAAGAAGGGTTCATCAGAATGAGTTAGGCTTTCAGAATCCCATATTAATTAAACAACAACTAACAAAAGAAAACTAATTAATTGGGCACACATGTAGAAGGTTGATCCAAACACTCCTGAAGTACATCAGGAAAATCAGGTACTAAACAGACATTGAACATGTCAAACATGTATCTAGCATGTCAATTTACAGCAGTTTATCCCATTTCTTTCACACAAAAATTATTTAATGTTACAGTTTTCAAACTTGAAATTTTGACTTTTCTGTTGCTTTTAGATTAAGAAATAATTAAGTGTATATTTCTGGTATTTGTAACTATGAGATAAATGCTCTGTTTGGCCATCTCAAGTCAGTCAAGTTGTCTTAGGTATGGTTCACAGTAGAGGCTATCTCACAGTCAAGAGAAAACACATATGAAACTAAAAATCCAGACTGTCAGACAAAGAAACAAAGAAGCTGAGACATTTTCTCCTTTGCAGGTCACAAGGATACATACATTTTGCATATAGGGTCACAAAAGTGTGAGAAAATAAGAGGAGGGATTTGTCAGAAGAAAACCTAAAGCTCAAGCAGAACTACCCTTTCTTGCTGAGCCTTCTTGTTAAAAAACAAACAAACAAAAAAAGTTGTCATTTTCACTGACTCAGCTATGCAGCTATTTCTAAATGACATATAAATGTTTGAATCTAAAATCATAGGCACAGAGGCAGAATTTCTAAAGACACCAGTGAGCGATCATTGAGGGAGATGATAAAGGAGTGAAAGGGGTCCCCAGGGAAGAAATACCCCAGCAGTCACAGGAGTATACAGATACGGAGAGCTCCAGGTTTACGTGCAAGAGCAGCATACAGAAAAGGATCTGAAAAGCTGCATTTTTTTCACGGTGAAATCTCACACCCTCTGCTGCCCTCTGCTATGCCACAATAAAACTATTGAAGAAGCCTTAATTAGTGAATTAGCTAATTTTATGCTTGCAGTAGGAATTACTGATCGGTTCAAACTAATTTATCATATGCCAGTTTACCAAGTGACTCAGACAGGGACTTCTATACCACACTGTACTGTCAACCAAGATGGATGCAGGATATTATATTAGTCTCTGGTCTGGATTCCTATGTGTTATATGTTACTGGTAAGTCCATCATTTCTCAGAAATCTTATCACCAACAAGTGATAAAACTCGGTAGGTGTTAATGCGCTCTTATGCCAAGAGAGTTCAAGCTTTTCAAAAGCCATATTTATGACACTTAGGACAAAGAAATTGTTTATTCAACTGGAGGCTGCCAGATATAGTTTATGATACTCATATTATGGCTTATAAACTGCTCCTTTCAGTAAGAGCCTGTATATATTAAAATTCAGCAGCTTTTGTTACCTGCCTCACTTTTCCAAAACTGGAAATGAATCCAAACAACAGTTCCTTTCTTTTCCTCAAGTTACAAGTGTTTAACAAGAATACATATGCTCTTTTCATTCACAGTTCATCTTCTCTGACTTCTCTCTGTAACCATGAAAGGAATTTTGCATTTCCTGATTGTAGGTTTTCTGAAAGCTAAATGTTCCACAGAAGTATTCAACTACCTCTTGCTTTTGATTTTTAAATCACACATCAAAACACTGGCTCCAGCACTCTCTCTGCTCAACTGCTCTCACTGCTCCATATACTACTGTATCAAGATTTGTTATACTATAATCATTATATCATAGATAAGTAAGATATATAAGCCCTCTCTTTGTATTTGAGTAGTATCAAGATACAATAGCTACAAACTTACGTGTCTGGATCAAGAAGGTAGAAATAAAGTTTCCTTACAACAGGCAGCAAGTTTTACATGAAGAACACAATATCACCTTTGTTGCATCTATAGTCCAGAAGCAATCATTATACCTCTGAAATTAAAGGGAAAGAACATTTTCTTTTGTTCATTTTTTAAAGACTGTTCTACATGCCAGAGGCAATGGAAATTCATACTTCCATTTTCTTTTCTGTATGTATGCATTTCCATTGATAGACTCATTTACATTTCTGTAAAATGTTTGGTGTTCGCGGTAATATTTTGCTGGAAAAGCAAGTCCAGAGGTAAGAATGAACAAGCCAAACCATGCTCCTACCAGGCAACAGGATGACATTTTGTAAAAACAGGTGATCTGCGGGAAATGTGATAGAGATCTATAAAATTATGAAGGGGCTAGAGATGAGAGATAAGGACTGATTGCTCACTCTCTTTTCCCATAAAAGAACTAGGGGGTATCAAATGAAACTAGGCTTAGAGAGTGAGAATACTAGAGCTAAGTATCATTTACACTTGACCTTTTCTTACACATTCCTAGACATCTAGCACTTCTAGTATTTATCAGTTCCACAAAACAATATTAGTACATAGTTCTACTAGTTCTTGAAAAAAAAGAGAAAAAAACTTTTTCTCTCTTTAGAGAGACAGAATGTCACAGGTCATATGCCTTCCACTAGAACTGGAAAGTCATAAAACATAACATAATAATAATAGAAAAAAGTATGAAGGTACAGAGGAAAATAATGAATAATATCACAATAATCACAGTACTCAAGAAAATGAGTATTATAAAAATCTATACATTCCATGAAGCTAACTGCAGGGCAATATTATACTTAATGTTTTTATATTTCTTTAATTAATAAAGAATTCTCTGTTAATGAAAAGCAATTTCAAAGGTCATCTAGGGAGAGGGGTTTACCCACTTGAGCATGACTCATTTTATGATAGCATCTTACACGTTCAGGAGTTTCCACTGGCACTACCCACATGCAATGCTGGAGCACAGTCAGGAGGCCAAGCTAGCATATAAGCAAGGTAGGTTCCAGAGCACAGCCATCACCCCACACTCCGGGCTACAGGAGCTCACCTCTCCGTATAACCAGAGCCAGAAGACGCAAGTGAGAAAAATTCTTGCACCATCATGAAGGGCAAGGTTGTTGCTGCTGTCCTAACTCTTCTCCTAATCTCTGTGGTTGGAACGAAAGGTAAAGAAGTCCTTCCTAAAACTTTCATGACTCATTGCTACTGTGAATGCTGACAGGGAGCTATATTGTGCTTTCTTAAAAATACAGTAAATAATTTTGTGCCTTAAAAAATAAAAGAATTGGGAGTCAGATCTTATTTTCAGGTGAAAGGATGTAAGTCCATACATAATCTGACGCAGTAAAGACTGGACATAATAAAACGTAGTTCTACAACTGCTGGCATTCGGTAGTTAGCATTTTTGCATTTCTCTGAACCACTAGCTGCTGTAACAGTCATTTTTGAATAGGTACTGGTTTTAGGTAGCCTAAAAGAATAAGTGAAGACAATTTTTTCAAGTACTCAGACTCCTAAAAAAGAGAATTATGACTACTAATACTGTAAGAAAAAGAACATGCTGTGCTTCCTGTGCCAATGGTGAGATAGCCTACATATCCACCTTTTTTTTTTTTTTTTTTTTTTTTTTGTTATTTCTATTCCTGTTTTACAGGTAAGGCCTTGGCTCGTTCAGGGATTGAACTTCGATGCCAGTGCATAAGTACCCATTCCAAATTCATCCATCCCAAGTTCATTCAAAATGTGAACCTCATCCCAAGTGGACCACACTGCCAGAACGTTGAAGTCATGTAAGTACTTCTGCAATATTCTCTTCCTACAATCAGGAAATGCAATATTCTCTTTCTTAACGAGGAGGAAACAGCTTTTACGTTATTGATGATGTGGTTGTTCTCTGAGAGATGTTACAAGCTAGTAGGCCTGGAAACTCAGATTTCTATCTCCACATTTATATTTTCAATACTCAATGTAGTATGTCAACTTAAACCTTAAACTTTCTAAAATTCTGAGTTCCTCCAGCATAAGAGAGGAGAATTAAACACACTGTGCTGTGCTGATGAAGTGAATAAACCCGAATTTTAATGAACTAGGCCAAAAATGAACACACTTCTACCCCAGTCATTGAAGAAAATTCCACTAGCCTGCAAATCATAAAATCCAGTCAGTCACAATTCCTGAAGCCTTTCTGTGACAAAATTCCTATAGGAGAGCCAGCATGATTTCTGAGTGAAAATGGAAAGATTTATCCCTCAGTTAAAATCCATTATGAATACAAACAAAACTACATGAGGATTCGGGCAAATTTGAAACCGTAGAGAATCCTACAAGCAATCTAATGCATTCGAACAGACACAAGAAGACATGAAATGATTTAAGAAACCACACATTAGGCTACAGTTTCAGCTGACACAGCTTAAAGTAAAAGAGAACATGTCAGTGTACACCTGCTATCCTGGCATAAACTGAGAAAACTGCAATAACATTTAAGAGAAAAGGAGAATTGCTTTGGAATTCACCAAGTTAATCTTTTGCATTCCTTTTTTCTCTGGTGCAGAGCTACTCTGAAAGACGGCAGAGAAGTGTGTTTGGAACCCACTGCTCCATGGGTGAAGCTGATCATTAAGGCAATTTTGGACAAGTGAGTCTCTTGTTCTCAGTAAGAACTGCTTGTTGAAAAAAAACAATACTTCAGAAAAGGGAGCAAACACGCACAGCACAAATTGTTCAAAAACTGAGCTCTAATCACACCATTATGTTCAATCTCTTACTGTCAACAGGCCCCCTGTAAATGTTAGCTACGTATTTGGTAAGGCAGAAGCATATTGAAAACATGCAGCTTAGGTGCTCAGTTCTTTGGAAGTTCAGGCATTAACTGACTGGTTTTACTCTTGCTTGCAGTGGTTTGAAACAAGAACAATTCTTTCTAAATTAATAGCATTTAGATGAGTGAGGGAGAAATCAGCCTCAACAGTAATTAAGTGAGGTATTAAACCACAGAAGCCTACTGAGTTACTGAATACTTGAGGGAAGATGAGTATGTACCAGCTTCCCTTGGGTTCAGTAACAGCTTTTAAGGGGATTGGACACAGAAGCACAAACCTTTAGCTGCTGGTTTCACCTGATTCCAGGGGGTGATAGCAGCTCAAAGGGCAAGTTTTGATTGTCTCTTTCTTTGCAGGGCAAATGGCAACACTGAGACAGTGTCCTAAGGCAAAGAAGAAAAATGTCCTAACTCCTCCATGAAGGCAAAATGGGAGACATAGCAATCAAGCTTCTAGCAACAGACCTCATCTTACCTCCTACATTCACACTTTTAACAGCATCTGGATGGTATTCATTCCCTGTTTGCATACTTACTTGAAAGCAGTTCTTCAAGTCTTTTTAAGAGCTCTTATTGTGTGAAAGAGAAATCACTTAAATGTAGACGAAAAAAATGACTTATTAAAGGACAGAGGGGTGATTTTGAAGCCATTTCTGCTAAACATGGCTGTATTAGTGCAGTGCGCTCTGACACTCTCCTTTTTTTGCTAATAGATTAGCAACAGACCGGTGACTTGGTGAGAGAGAATGACTTCTCTCCTAGTATGCACAGTTAGGCAGCATCATTCAGAGCATGGACTATTGACCAGAAGATGGTGGCTCTTTGAATTAGAAAGCCAAAATTCACGAGGCATTAGTTTTTGTGCCACCATTTTCAAGATATTATGAATTAGCATTGGGAAGGTTTGAATGCATATTTTGATGCTGTATTTTGTTTAAAAAAACCCACAAGTTTATTTATTTATTTGGATTCTATCAGATATTTAAAATTGTTTCTTCGATATTAATTACTTAAATTATACTTTTGTATAAGAATGTAGTTGCTTTATTTATTTATTTATTTATTTATTTATTATTTTTGGAAAAGATTGATGTTCATGTGTCTAAGATGCTCGTTTTTATTTCCATATTGTATGTTATTCATTTCCTTATTTAAATAAAGAATTAGAGGATGAATTTTTTTCTCATTTTGTATCTCTTGAATGGGTCTTAGAAGAACAAGTAGCAGCTGAGTTGTGGGGACAACTCATTACCTTAGCAACTCCTTGCATCCAATGAATACAGATGATTTTCAATAGGAAGAAATATAAAGTAAAGTCATTGACCTGCTTCCTCTTTTTCTGCCAGATTCAGTGTCTTCAGTGGTCTGGGCTTTTGAACTGTCACTGGTAATAATCTTGAATACCAATAAAATTCACAAAGTAGTAATGAATAAATAACGGTTAGCCACAGAAATTCCTAGGTTATAGCAGTGGTAGTGCTCAGACAGAACTCTACCCGAGAATTTGGCACTAAACAAGCTTTTTCATTAACTCAAGTATTCAAGGATACCTGGCAGACATTAAGGATGTCACTAAACATCCTCCCTAATTCCAGAGGGGAATGATCACACCAGGAGAAATTTTAAGAAATAGAGTTCAGATTCTACAGCCACGTGTCTGTGACACAGTGATGCAAAGAAACAATTGAAATGAAAGCAGCAAATTTCTCAGGGGGTCAGGAGTTGTTTGGATTTGTCTTAAAACAGGAGGATTTGCTGGTTTCTGATTGATTTTTACAAGCTGACTTTATCCAGAAATCTAATTCAGAGGCAAACATGTCAGAAATACCAGGAAGAAGTGGGAAAGAACCACAGACAGACCCACTTTATATGCATACCCATAACAGCATGTGTGTATCTTCTAGGATTGGCACCGATTTCAGTGTTACGTAGACGTATACAGTAAGTGCATACAGGGGCATCCCAGACATGTTACTGGGAGCTGAATCAGGGCCAAGGGCTCTTGTCACAAACACTTCTGTCCAAAATGCCTGCAATGGCTGTGCTGCCAGGGCCCCAGCCAGGACATCTGCCTGCACAGCAGCTGAATCATGACTCTTCTTTTCTCCATAGGTTTTCACTCACCACAGCAAAATGATTCACTGATTGGCTAGAAATAATTAAATATTGTATTTCTGTTCTACATATACTTACAGGTTACATTTCTTATGAACATACTAACAATCTTCATGCTTCCAAAAATATGTTTCAGTGCTCTCAGACACCCAGCACAAAGAGAAGCACTGCAAATGTTCTGGCTTGATGAATGCCTTTGTCAAATGTGGGCTGAACTGTGTTGCCTCTTTTTTTGCCACTTCTTTCTTTTCAAAGTTGAACTTGGAATCTATGAAATGAGTAATTCACCAGGCAAAATATTTTTAAGTTGAGACACTTAGAAGTCAACCAGTTGGCTTTAACTACCTCCTGCCTCTAAGCAATATAAAAGCAATAATCATGAAACATATGCAGCCAAATTCAAGCCAGTATCTGGTTATGGGTAATAGAACTGTACCTGTACTAGATGACAAAATCTAGTGCATGCACAGTATTTTTGCCCAGCCATCTTCCTTCTCACTAAATTCAGCTTACTTTTTTCCTCTACTTATTGCTACAGCCTGTGTCCACCCAAATTTTATGCTGGGCTACTGCTAAGCATTTAAATGTGCAGTCTTCAAAAGGTACAGATGGTATATAGATGTCCCACTACTGCATTATCAGGGTAAAAATGACTGTGCATTACCAATGGGATGGATGTGCAATACCATCTCAGTGTTTGAAATCACCTGCCATTATATCAAGTGAGATACTTTTGAGCTGTAACTTACCATTTAAAATATTCTGTCCTCCAGACTTTGCAGATTTCTGTGAATGGCAGATCAGTGCCATCACCTTTATGAAAACTTAAGTCTTAGAAGGGATATCCACAAGTTTAAGTGCATAGTTTGTATATCCTTCCCTCACATCCCTTCAAAATAGCAGCTTGTTTGTAAAACAGAAAACTTCTACCTTCATCTCAAAAGAAGTCTATGTAGTAAGACTATCGGTATGCTGTTCTAGCACAAATTCCCGTATTGCAAAGGAACCATAGCAACAATCATATATAGTAAAAATCTGCAGAATCAATTTATGAAGTCATGCTATCACAAAGATAGAGAGCTGTGAATGAAAATGTCATGGGAAATCAGAAGAAAGGGCTAAAGAAAGAGACTGGAAGGACAGTGAACTCTGAAGGTTTGCTTTATAACTGTATAAAAAAATCTCTTTGAATAGCAAAGACATTCCCTCTCTTCTTGTCTCGATAACTCTGCAACACTTATTGCTCAAAGCTCTGGGCAAATGGTACAAACCAGCTTTTGACACAATTACTTCTTGGACAGCTTTGAATATAACTGTGCCTCATTAATTCTAAGGGTTTTGAAGAATAATTCCATCAAGAATGCTTTTCTCTTGCTAATCATTATTTCTGTAACTGAACACTACTACCTGAAGGGACATGAAACAATAACTGAATGAGACAAAGAAAAAGGTTACATTGTCAAGCTATAGCACATTCCTCAAGTTGTTTTAATCTGATGGCAGTAATCTTGTTAAGAAACTAAGTGATACAGCAACTGACTGGTGTTCCTTCAAGGCAGCAAAGTTCCTAACAAACTGTTTATCAGGCCTGGCCTGGAAACAGCCCTTTCCTCACTCTGTTGTTTATTCTTGCAGGATCATCAAAATAAAAGTCAGTCAACTGAATAATATGAACCAATGAAGCTTTGCCTTCACAAGACACTGGATAAACTGCTTTATCAGAGGCATATCAAAATACGGTCCACAATACTAAGATGAAACATATCATTAACTTCCATTGGGTCAAAGTTTTTGCTCAAAGCATTTAAATGCAAAGAATTCAACAGGAGTTTCTGTTGAATTCGGAGAAAAAATAAAGTTTCTATTTTGGGCTTTGGAGGATCAAGTTGTGCTGTACTGAATTCAAAGTGCAAGCTTAGCAATACTGGTTAAAACTAACATATTCCACAAATAAGTTGAGTAATGTCATGAATAATGATACAAAAGAATATAAAGAAATATTTGAGAAAATATAGCAGCAAAGTTAAGTTATGGAATTCCAAAACTTACTGAATGGACTACACAAAGATTTTGATTTGCTATGCAATAGTCTCACATATTAGGAAACTTCTTTGTAGAAAATCCACACAATATGTTCGAGTGTACTTGTTTAGTATTTAGGCTGGGAGGAGGCTGGGAGCTTTCTGATATAAAGCTAGATATGAAACAGGACCAGAGCAGAAGAGTCGAGAAAAAAACTTATGCACAATAATGGACAGCAAATTTGTTGTAATCACTTTGTTCTTTCTCTGGTCTTGAATGGCTGCATTAGAAAGTAAGAAAATGATTTCTTAAAGCTCTCATGACTAATGAATAACAACAAATTCAAGTGGACTTACACTATGTTGATGTCTACTTTTTGCAGGTGATCTGAATTTTAAATAAACTTTGTCATTCATAAGTAAAAAGCAGTGTTTGTATTAGAATGTGTTTGGATACTGTGGCAATTTCTGTGAGGAAAATTCACATCTGTCAGGAAAGCAGTATTTAATGTATGCCTAGACATAGATTTTAAGAAACATTCGATTCAAAATAGGATTTTTTTTTATAAATGTGTCCCTGTATCTCTTCCTTTCTGAATGGCAACTTTTTCCTACTAGTGCTTTTATTCTTGGTAGGTAGGCCAAGGACAGCACTTCTGAAAAGCAAGAATTAGGCAGTTTGGAGGAGGGAATAAACAATATAACAGATGATCATGGCAGAAACTAATAAAGAATATGTGGACATCACTGATGATGTTAATCTAGATTTTAAAGTGATTTAATTTAGGTGCAGAATCTGGCCATGCACTCGTGCACTATGTACATATTATCGCTTAAACAGGAGATGTAAATTTAATTTTAAATGCATCTGCATATCGGCAGCTCTGAAAATTAAACTTCTGTTGCTGTGCAGATTCGGGTAATTCTTTTTATCTAAAAGTCTTCAGAAAATCATATTGTCTACAATTAGTAAAAACAGGATTGACAGAAAGTAATGTTCTTTGCATCATAGGTTCAAAAAATTGATAAGATCCATTTAACCAGCCATAACTGCATTTTTCTTTCACAGATAAGGGCTTGGCAAAGACACAGGGAAATGACTTCCCATGCACTCATGGAAACACTCATTCCAAGTTCATCTCTCCCAAAACCATTCAGAATGTTAAACTAAATAGAAGTGGATCTCACTGCAAAAATGTAGAAACCATGTGAGTACTTCTGCAAAATACCACTTTTCTTTCACCAGAAGAAAATGCCTTTGTATGTCGTACCTTTGTCACTTATATAGTTTGGATAGAATTATATATTCCCTGTGATGCCTCAATAGATGCTAAATTCAAAATTAGTCTTTTATCTGAAGGAACAAGCTAGTTTCCTGAAAATGTTACAAGCTGTCTCCAGACACAATTTTAAAAGTCTCTCTATGCTAATATCTCAATTATGACCAATGCCAGAGGACAGAATTAGTTCCCTCTACACGTATCTGGGGAATAATTAATAACTTGTACAATAAACAATCAAAGATACAATGCTGACTCGATTAAAATGAATTCAAATAATTTCCATTAATTTCATCTATACATGGAGAAGTTTTGAAATGCTGCAAGTCAAAATTCCACACTGAGCATTTTCTTGAGAGAAAATGTGCTGGTGTGGGACTTAAACTGGAACTGTAAAATCCATGTGGGTACAAATTAAAAAACATTGTAAGCTTGCATACATATAAAATCATAGTAGGAAATATTCAAATTGCTTGAAAGAATGCACATACATAAAAGGAAGAAGGGAGCTTTCATGGGTTTTTTTTTTTTTTTGTATTCACTATGGTTTCATAAGTAAACAATACTTGTGTGATCAAACCCTCTGTGCAGAATTGTGCACGTTGTCCACTTCTACCGCACCAGCAATCAGTAATTTCAGGCAGGTTTGATAAAAAGAAAGATGTCTCCAATATAATAAAGTTCCTAAAAGATTTGCTAAACTATGGTCAGAGAGAAGAGAGAAACTGTTTAATAATTCCCCTAGATTGATCAGAAGAAGTTGCGTTATAAGCTCTTACATTATTTTACACAGTTTACACTGAAGAAAAAAAAATTATAAATGCCCAAGAATAGAAAAAAATCCATTTGTAGTTTGTAATCAAACTATAGGACACAGATTCACATGAAACTATTTTTCCCCCAGTGCTCACATAACTACTAGGTAGAAAATACACACAACTGAAATAAACAATAGTTTGGATTGGTTCCTTTGCTTATTTTATTGCCAAATATCTAAGATATATAAAAATTGTTAGGAGAGTGGGAGGGATCCACTTACCTTGACCTTCTTTGTTTCTTTCTTTGCAGAGCTACTCAGAAAGAGGGCAGACAAATGTGCCTGGAACACACTGTTCCGTGGGTCTGGCTGACTGTAATGGCTTTTTTGGCCAAGTTGCGTATTCTTTGTTAGGCCAGTTTCAGGCAAAGCTATTTAAAAAGGCCAACCATGGAATATCTTGCTTGGCATGAAAAAAATGTTCTCCCTCTGCAGGCATTAGTAATTCTTTCCAACAGTTCTCTCTTAATCAATACTGTTAAACGACTGAGAATCAACCACGGGATTAAAATCATTTCCTGGCTCTAATACAGTCCCTGTGAGTTAAGCCACCCAGAAGACCAATGTAGCATGCACACACCCATCTGTTAGGAACACAGCAGGATCTGTAAGTGTTTGACACTTCTAGAAATCAAGCTCCCAAAGACTCATTTTCTCTCTCCATATATAATATAGAGCTAAGCTGGCATTTCTAAGTTAATTATCTTTCACTGGTATAAATGGGGACTCAACTGTCCTTAAGCTGGACATAGACGTATGTCCATTCCATTGGAGTAAAGCTGTAAACACAGGATTTTTTTGACTTTTATGTATGTCAGTTGGACGATAGAGTAAAAATAGGTCATTAATAGCCTCGCACAAGTGAGCACAAATTCCTAAGTAAGTGTTGATCTTCTTGTAGTTCCTGCTAATAGTAATGGTTCCATTAGTAAGTTTCTTTACCATTCACTTTGGTAACCTCCTTTACAGGGCCAGTAACAATACTGAGTCACAAATCTAACAGAAGTCAAGGAAAAATACCCTGGAGTTTTTCATGGAACAAAAGAAAGAAAAACTTCCTGATAAAAAAGCCAGGCAATAGATTTCCTCCTGCTACATTACTAACTCTGAGACTGTTCCTAATTCCATCTACTTCCTTTGCTGTGTCTGTTTCCAAAACCATATCCAA
This sequence comes from Rhea pennata, assembly GCF_028389875.1. Lineage (NCBI taxonomy): Eukaryota > Metazoa > Chordata > Aves > Rheiformes > Rheidae > Rhea > Rhea pennata. The sequence goes on from NC_084666.1 coordinate 73,108,048, forward strand.
GATAGTTCAAGCAGCTCAAACTTATCTGATGTGTTAATTAGAGTTATAAGGATCATAATCAATGAGAAGAAATTAAGTTGTAACTAAATGGCCATACTTAAAGTAGAACTATAAATAATAAAATCAGTCAACATAAATAAATATCATATACTGAGGAAGCATCTATGCAGCTTTATTAAAGAGAAGTCTTCTTTCATGCACTTGTTGCACTTCTCTGAAGCCGACAACAAGCTTGTGGATGTGGAAGATCCAATGGGTATAGCTGAATTGGCTTTCTAAAATCCTTTCACAACCCTCACCAAACACTTCTGAGATAACTACACAGCAGGACTAAGAAGGAAGTCTTGCAATGGATAAATAACAGATTAATATATAAGAAATAGGAAAAATAAATGTAATTTTTTGATGGTAAAGGGAAACCATGGAGTTCCACATTAACTGAAACTTGATGATATTAAACAAAAGATAGTAAAGAATAGGGTCAGCTACGAAAAACTGCAGAATGGCTTTATGAGACTCATTGAGAGGGTAATAGAACAGATGAAATTTACTGCAGAAGATGAATTCACATAGGGAAAGAAATCCTAGATTTATATAAAAATGAGGCTTTCTAGGCTGACTATTAGCACACAGAAGAAAGATCTCGGGATTATGGTAGGTAGTACTATAGGAATTTCAGGTCAGGACTCAGCAGTCCAAAAACCCTCAAAGCTCGAAATCAAAACAGCAACAACAAAAAAACCCATAATGGTAGGAATTACTAGGACATGAATAAAGAATAAACCACAGAACTTCCTTATGTCACTGTATATCTGCGTGTTTCACCCACATCAAGAACACTGTGTGCAGCTCTGCTCTACCATCTTGTAGAAGACAGAGTAGAGTTGGGAAAGATTTAGAGAAGGACAACAAGGATGTCCCAATGCATGGAGTGGCTCCATACAGAAGTAGGTGGGCACACTCAGAACTCCTCTGTTTGGAAGTGGGATGCCAGGGAAGTGGGTGAGCACAACAGAGTGAATTCACACCCATTTCTTCATGAAAGAACCATGTTTCAGAAAATGGCAGTGATCCTTCAACAGCCACTCCTGATACCTGAAGATCAAAGCTGGCTTTTTCTATTTTCTATGTGCATAAAGAAAATATATTTTTGACAACGTATCTTTAAAATAATCTTTTAAGAGGAGATTTAAATGTCTGTGGGACATGCCATTCACTGACATGGAAAACACTAAGTAAAATGTGATTGACTGAAGGAAAAGAAGAACATTTGGAAGTGATTTTAGCTGAAAAGCATTTGAGTGCGATGCACTTGCAGTATGGCTGCAAGCAAATAAGCATAGACTCTTTACTGCTGTCAGAAAACTGGCAAATAACTTACCGCCAATGAGGTGCTTTGTTATGTCTCATCAGCAGTTCTTAAGTCACTGGCAGCCTCAGGGCAGGCGAATGACTGTAAAATAATAGCTTCCAGAAGTAAGCCGCTAAAATTAGTGATACTAAATGACGTGTTATTTTTGCAGTGATACTTATTGTGATATAGTTTCTATATATAGATAGGTAGACATAAGGAAGAGTATGTCTCTCTATGTGTATATATATAGAGAGAGAGATTTGAATGTAGTATTTATGAAGAAGAGAACACATTTTATTTACTTTGATTTTATGTATATTGTTTTCTCTCATGTTAGTTCTACTTGATGCTATAATAGATCAAGTTTTTACTGTTTTGCAAAATGATTTAGCTATCATGGTAGCTAGCATGGAAAATGTCAATGCTCATGGGCCTAGGAGACTGTTTAGGAGACTAAACATTGGTTTAATGCTTTAATTTCCATAGAATTTATGGTTAAATTCTTTCTAAATTAAAAAATGGTGTTAAAGATATTTTCTCTTATCTGTTTGCTACACCTAGTTTTTCCCTTGCAATTCAAATCTAGTTTCTGATGATAGTGCTGCAGTGAAGATTCTACCAGCAATCACCAGATCTGAGCCATGTGATTAGAGCAATGGAGGACCATAGGCAAAAATATCATGACTGCCTTGTGGAGTTCCATCTTCTCAGCTCCAGGATGGCAGAGTTGGGTTTGAGGTTTGGGGGATAGCTACAGGCTAGACAGAGCATTAGACTGCAAAAAGACATGTAAAAAATTCTCACAACTGTCTAGTTTTTAGTAGACACTGACCCCCACTGGAACCCCGAACTGGAGTAAACTTGAATTCAGATCTGAATTTGTAAGCAGACACACTGATTGTTCCCTCTTGCTGACTTTCACCTTGCAAGTTTTGCTGAACAGCAAGATTTCATCCATCCAGGCACTCGAGTTTCAATGCATTAGTAAATTTGTATATAATAGCCTCTGTGCAAACCAGATCTCATTTATAATACTACTCTGTATTTTTATCCAGGACATTTTTGCATTTCTTTCCTAGGCAGGCAATCTAACTACTTTCTACTGAGTGCTACAGATCAACTCTCCATCTCTGCGCATACTCTGTTTAAAAAACAGCCCCGACATATAGAGCTGTTCGCACAAAAGAGCCATCTGCTCCCATTACTCTCTGATCTGTGTCACATATTTAACACAGGTCACTTCAGTGTGCAGATTAGATCCATGAATATATGGACCGTGTCTCCACAGACACTTCCTAGTGAGTACTACCTGGTTTAGGCTATCCTTACATTACCATTGCTGCTCTGATGGCAGCTCACAGACATGAAGCTGAAGAACTGAAGGTAGTGCAGCTAGAACATTACAAAGCCCAGCACACCTAACCCTCTGCCATTTCCTGTGGAGAGTTTCAGCCTGAAGGGACCTGCTATGCATCCATTGCTGGGAAGTATTCAGAGTAACTTCTACAAAGCTATATTGGTTGTTGTTTAAGCAACAGCAAGATAGGAATCAGGGATATTCTAAGAGCAAGAGATAAATACCTGACATATATTTGGTCTACAAACCACTTTCTTCTAATTTAATCAGACATTCTCAAGTCAAACTTCTTTAAATTTATCATGTGTTTCCTCCCCTTATTTCTGTATCTTACTCCCACTGTCTGTTGGGTGGGAAGAAAATGTTTCCTGCCAAACACAAGAAGAGGAAATGCAACTAAAGAAATGAATGCAGCTTTCATATGGCAATTAAAACTGTAGTTGCTGGTCCCTACAAAATCTCTGCTGGGACTTAGAATGTCTGCTAATATCAGGTATATCAAACAAATTTGTTAAAATCAGTGTCTATTAATATTTGCGAGCATTGTCTACTAATATTAGTATCTTATTTACTTACTAATACTGATATATAATTAATACTGATATTGTAAGTGACTATTCATATCAAATTAGATCAAATGAAACATTTAATTTAGCCTACAATGATTTTTTTGTTTAACTCAAAACCACAACAAAGAATGACTGTTTTCAGGTAGAGCTGATATAATTAGCATAGAAAAATATATTGTCGGTTGTATAAATATATGCTTGCAATACTGTATTTATAGACCTAAAAATGAAAAGGCAAACAAATTAAGAAGCAGCTCTATTCTGTGATTCCAGAGGGATTTAGGGAAGTCTAGCACTTGCAGTCATCAGTCTAAGGGTACATAATCAGACTAAGAGTACGTAAGCACCTATATTTAGGCATTTATGTTTGAAAAAAACCCAGACTGGCTTGAGTGCTTGTTCTTTCTATGCTACCACTTCCTCACACAGCAAGTCAAAGACACAAAGACAAAAACGTGTTTAGGAGACATTCTGCTCTCTACCTATTGCATCATCAGAAACTTCCACAAAAGCCTGCCTAACAACACGTCCCGCTTTGCTTTTGAATAGAAGTAGTGAATCTTTCCCAACCTGCCACTATTTGCCCCTTCCACACTCCATGAGTCAAACAGAATCACTGGAGAATGCCAAGCATTTTGCAGGAAAGAGGAAGTGACTTGAAAAGACAGAGTGCAATTTTTATCTTGGGGAAAAAAAATGATTCAGTTGGTAGAAAGGACACAGAAGAGATATTGATAGAGTTCACTTTGTGAAGGCTGAACTCACATTCCAGTGAAAGCTTTGGCTTCCAGGTCTTTAGGGTCTTCTTGTGTGCACAGCTTTTCATCCAAGAGGTTCAAATCTGTCAGAAAAAAAGGGATTCTTATTTTTATTACATAGACTGACCTTGCAAGCTCTGTTGTTAGAGAATTCATTTGGAAGAGGAGTAACCTACACCAAGAAAAGACTGGACTCAGCTCTCCTACATTCCTCCTGGTGGTCCTGGTCACCAGAGAACACATGACCCTCCTCACTGTTTTACTTGTTTTTGGTCATCCCTGCCACCTGAAAAGACTTTAAATGATCACAGCCAAGAACACAAATGATTCCCTTTGACTTTTGTGTTAATTAGACAAGGCAATGAGTCATTGAAGAACAGGAAAGAAAAACTTCCACCCTGCAGCACGGAGAACACATTCTATCCCCTGCTTTAAGAGTAAAACACAGGCAAGGGAACTATTTACTTCCATTTCTTCAGCAGTATTTCAGTAGCTGGATTATTGCATAACTTTTGTTTTGCTCGTTACACAGGAATGATTTTAACAGGGGTGAGCATGGAAGGTCTCTGCTTGTGCCAGTATCAGCTCCGTCACTGATGCTATCCTACAGAAGGAGCCGCAATTCCATTTGCATAAATCATCTTTCATGGCTGACGGGAAAACACACAGTGCCAAAATCAGATAATAGATTTGCAGTTCCCACAGGCAGGGGTTGGGATGAGATATTGGGCAAAGTGTACATGTTGAAGGGATGCAGGGAGAACTTGGGAAAAGCTTGTTCACTCCCAGGAACAGAGTTCCAGAGTGCCTGGTCCTTTGGGCTTGTACTCGTGTCTCAACCTTTTTATCTACTACCATTTCTATTACATCTCATTCACATTGTCCCAGTGAAACTGTGTCATACTGGAGAAAAAGTACAGATAAAGAAGAAACTCTAACTCTCAGAAGATATACTGAATTTTTCTTTCATTACAAATATACAGCTCTCTTAAAGTGATACTTACTCTTAGCTCAAGGGCAGGGTTAATCACATAGGTGGAGCAGGCTCTTGGCTTCACTTTTGACCTTGGGGATTTCTGCAGTTCTGTTACTGCCACATTCAGGAAGTAGCATAGTCTAATGGAAAGGAGAGTAAGGAGTCATTGATTTTACTTGGGGATTTGAGGGGGATTTTTCTTTTTTTGCCTAAGATATTAATGACATTTCAGCACACAGCAAAATTAGAAAATAAAGCTGCAAATAACAAAGCGGGATCTCTAATCAAACTTTAATTACTATATCTCTGCATGTTCATACCTATATAAAGACACAGAGCAAAAGATAGAGCAATCCTAAAATAGAAGAACTAGCAAAAAACACATTCAAAATAAGCTGATTAAAAGTTCAACATCTACAATCTGACAACAGTGAAATCACACTGCTAATTTAAAGGAAATATAAACAATAAATATCTGGTAAAATCCTCTCCTTTCTCATGACATCAAAGAATTAAAGGTATTTTTAATTAATTTCTATACAACATAGACCTAAGGAGAAGCACCATTTTGAGTCAGAACTGGTATCTGTTGTTAACTCTTGACACTGAGTAAGCGGTAGAAGAAACAAGCTTAATAATATATCTTTTCTTGGACCAACTGATACGGTGATGGGAGACATGAATTTTCACTACAAAGTCTCTTTTATCAGGTAAACTCATGACAAACGGTGCAGAGTAAATTATAATACTTTACAGACTAAAGATAAGTTGTGTTTCAGTGCTCCTTTGAGACCTCAGAGTTTGGGAGAAGTACCTCTATACAGCCACAGATCACAGAAACATTAATCTTTGAAGCTGGAGATGACAAGCAGCAAAGGTCATCACGGTCAAAAGGATAGCCATTTAACAGTGCTGAAACAGAATGGCTTCTCTTAATCACATGCACTCCAGATGGATTAAAAAACAAATCTTTGTTTAAGGAACAGATCAGCATTTGATCCTCAGTTTTCCCTTGATTTTTTTCCCTTGAAAGATAAACATTCAGCATTCATGCAGCAAGGCTCCTAACAGAAAATACTATAATATTTAATGTTATCTCCCTTTGTAAAAAAACTAGGATTATTGTAACTGAAAAAGATTACAGAAAAACATTATTTAAAATTATTTAATTATTATAAAGCAAACAAAAGCAGCTGCTTTGAGTAGGTCATAGCATTTTACTTGCATACAAATCTTCTATTTTTCATTCCTCAAAATGTGTGGCACGAAAAATGCAGAAATGACTTTCAAAGCTGCTTGTAATTAAGTATCTACATCCCCCAGGAAGCTTTGAACACTGCAGCCTCAATTTCTTTGCTGAACGTGACAGCTTAGAGATTAATTTACTTCATAAGATGCTACTTCAACAGACAAAAAGAAAAGAACAAAAAATTAAAATCAGTAGTATCAAAATAATGCTGAGGTAAAATCCTGACTCCAGTGAAAAATGAAAAGTTTTGGCTGGCTTCAGCAAAAGTGCCTGATTTTCACACTTAAAATCTTACATGTAGAAGCAATCACCATAAACAGAGATAAGAAATCAAGTATCTCAAACACAGATCTGGCATTCCCATGAAAATCACATATTACCCTGAAGAAAAAAAAATATATAAGATAAATGTAACCAAAAACATCATTAAGTTTTATTGCCAAATAAGAGTATGCATTATAAACCTCATAAAACTTATAGAAGTTTACAGAAGTTCAATAGCACATATATTATTGACATATTTTAATAAAATAATAAATTAGTTCATTTGCAGGATAAATAATTCCTAAGTCATCTAAGAAGAAGTTTCACAACAGTCATGTGACTCATTTTTACTGCATATGGGAAATTCCTCTAACGCAATCCACATGCTAGCAGTGCAGATATCTTGGGCATAAAACAGTATATAAGCAACATGGATTACCCAGTTCAGGCATCAGCAATCCTCTGAGACAAGAGAGCTCACTGCTCCAAAGAATCAAAGCTAAATAACAAAGGAGAAAACTCTTGTCTCATCATGAACGGCAAACTTGTGGCTGTCCTGGCTCTTCTCCTGATCTCAGCAGCTACGTCTCAAGGTAAGTAAATCCTTCCCAAGACCCACATGGCTGTAGTATTTTCTAGGCATCTACTGGGATGCATGTCTGCAGAGAGATACTTTTATGCTTGTTTCAGCTTTACTTTATTCTGAAATACTTTCAGCAACTTCTCTTTAGTCAGAAATTTACCACGTAGTAGCCCTGGTACTGAAGAGTTACTGACATCTTGTGGAAAAAATTTTAAGGAAGCTACTTCAAATCTGCAATGTTACTATATTTCACTTTATACATGTTTGGCAGATGTTTGGCAGCATCTGCTTCTCAAAAGTGTTAGAATATTTCCCTACCTTCCTATACAAAGGATAGTATCTTCTAGTTTATGATCTCATATTTGTTAATTGATGACTATATTGCCTCAAGCAAGTAATATACAACTGGGAATGGAGAGTAAACAATATGAACATATAAGCATAGACACACCTCAAATTAATGAAACAATAAAAGACTCTATCTTCTTTATAATTGCCTGTTTGCCAGTTCAGATATTGAATGATTCAACTAACTGTTGAGTATGGTCAGGAGAAGGAACCATAAAATATCCGGCTTCATTTTAGAGACATGTGAATTTATTTTTAAATGTACACTGGCTCCTTTTAAAAAATAAGCAACTGATTGTTATACTGTGAGGATTTAGACTGCAATGTTTTAATCTCGAACGATGTCAAATAGAGCTGTCATGCTTTATGTCAGATAAACTGATGATAAGAATGCTTCTCAAACTACAATATTCCTTTTCTTCTCAAAGGTAGGGCCCTGGCAAGGATGGGAAATGAGCTCCGGTGCCAGTGCATAACCACTCATTCGAAGTTCATCCACCCTAAATCCATCCAAGATGTAAAGCTGACGCAAAGTGGACCTCACTGCAAGAACGTGGAAGTCATGTAAGCATCCTTGCAAGAGTCTGTCTGTTCTTTAACTATACTCTGTGCTATGCTGCTGCAGGGACTTCATGTTTCATGAGGAGTAAGATAGCAAGCAGGTGGACGTGATTTAGCCAGAGCTGCTTACTCTTATAAAAGACAAAATATAAGTACTACATTATGTTTTTCATAGTTCTTATCATTTTTCATATCCTTGAACTGATCATTATTTATCTATCATGGGACATATTGAATAGTTATTCTAAGGTGGTAGAATATGAAGTACAAAGACTGCTCAGTTTTTAATAGACAAAGTAACAATTTAGTTTAAATCCTGCAGGCAAAACTCTCACTAAAACAGTTTTGTACCAATCTCAGAAAGAAAAATCCCTATGAATGGATTTAGAGAAATGCTGAGACCAATCTGGTCTTGAAGTGCACGGAACAGAGACTAAAATATTTATGCTATCAAGCTCCTTTTTTGTACAGAGGTTTCAACCTTTCTTTAAAAACTCTTTACTAATATAACCAAAAGAAAAAAAGATTTTCTATCTATATATATGGAGAAACATTTTTGGGAATCCATCAGTGATTCAAATGCAGGCAGACAGACTCACAAACTTCTGTCTGATTTTACTTTCTCAGCTACGGAACATATAAAATATTATGCCAGGTTCTGATCTAGAGCTGAGTGAGGTGAATTTATACTAAGTCAGTACATCTAAAAATGCAGTATTGCATTATGAGAATAAAACAGATCTGTGTAGTAGGTGTCTGAATTTTCCTTTTTTCTTTATTTTGCAGTGCTACTCTGAAGGACGGCAGAGAAGTGTGTTTGGAGCCCACTGCTCCCTGGGTTCAGCTGATTGTAAAGGCAATTTTGGCCAAGTAAGTCCCATTCACTCTCAGTTAGGGCAGCTGAGTGGTAAACCTCCCCCCAAAAGCCAACTTATAGGATTTCTTAGCAATAGCTTCTATTTTCTCTTACTCGAATTTAAAGAACAGGGAGGCTTGTTGTTTAATTATAGGATTAGGCTCTTTTTCTGGCTCTGCTGTGAGGTCCTTATTCTAGAGCTGGTCCCACAGGAATATGCCACTAGTAAAGATACAAGTACCAGTTATCTCCATCTGGAGGCAAATGCCCACAGAAGTGTTTGGTTCCCATTGAAAAATGAGTCTTTAAAAAAAATTCACCTTCCTCTTGCTTGCAGTACCATGCGTTAATAATTCTTATTTCCAAGTTAATGAAGCTCTTGATGTGAACAAATAGAGAAACTCAGGCCACGGAAGTTTCCTACCTAGACGCCCAGGCATGCAAACCCTGGAATTTCAGGAATTACTTCTGAAACATTGTCTTTATTTTCTTTGTGCCTCAAAATAGCAAATAGGGTTTGAAACAGACCACTCATCCTTAACTGTTCATGTAATGCTAAGCAATGATAATTGTTCTGTGAACCTTCTAAATTATCTTCTTCCCTCAACTCTTAACAGGGCTCAATCCAATACTGATACACCACTCTAAGAAAAGTCAAGACAGAAGAATCTCAGAGCTGCTCCCACTCTTCCATAGAGAGAAACATCTTGGGGAAAGCATCAGTCAGCTCTCAGGCAGTGTATCACCTACCACCTCCTGCCTCACTGTTATTAAGCAAACTGCGGATCGTTATATTTACTTATTTATTTATTTATTTATTTAACTGCATCTATTTAAGGAAGTCTCTCAGAATGTTCAGTGTTGTGTGTGGGACATGCTGTTTCATGAAAATGAAGACATTAGATAAGAAAAGTGGTTTGCTAAAGGAAATGAAGATCTTTTGGAAGCCACTTCAGCCAAACACAACTGATTAAGGGCAATGCACTTGCAGGACAGCTTATTTACATTAAGCCTAACTGCTTTGCTACTACATCAGCAAATTGAAAATCCTCCTGCTCCCCCGGAGCGCACTCGTATGTTGTGTCAACAACAGTTTCCTCAATCACAATCAGCCTGTGTTTAGGCTGTTGACTGTGACTTTATGACTTTAGATATAGCCTACAGAATCTGTAAGACAGTGTTTTTGGTACTTATTTATTGTGATTTACCATGACATTTATTTAATAATTTCTATACAAGAAAGAAAAAAGCTGATAACTTATTTCATTTCTACTGGATTTTTTTTCCGTTCCTAATTTCTTAAGTATGTAAAATTTCTTAAGTATGTACAATATTTCACAGTCCCATTGCTCTGTATAAGTAGTTAGTTGTATGTCTAGTTAGTTATTCTGCTAATGGAAAAAATTGAAGCTCACATACCCACCCAGAATTTGCTTGTGAGAATGTCGTTATTCCTATCAATATACTAATAAATTTTTTACATAAAATCTCTGTTATCTATTTGCTGTTTTGGGTGTATTTTTGCTTTATTTGGAAACAGTTTGCTTTGTTTTCTAATCTCTTGTTTGCAATCTAAGCCCAATTCCTGCAGCTGAAATGCTGATTTGTAGCACATGGAGTTAATAACTCACCCTGTTATGGTAACCTGACATCACTGAATGCAATTGCGAACTCTGAGTTCTGGACAGAGTATAGGGTAAAACACTCACTCTCCTACCTCCAGACTATTCCCAGTCCTTTGCCTTTCTCTCTGTTGGGCTGTAGGGCAAGGCTACTTATTTAAGTTTCCTAAACAGAAGAGGGTTTTATCCTCAGATGCCTAAACACTGCAAGTTTCCAGACCAGCCCCAGCGTTCTAAGTCTTCACTATACCCAAAAGGCCACTATCTGACTGTCAAGATGGGAATTTGTGGTCTGTACTTTTGGTACCAAATATCAAGTATTAGCCCTAGCGTAACAACTGCTTCCTATTCTGTTTCCTGAAAGTCCTGAGTACAGTATGCCTTCCTTTTTTAAAGGCCAGGGTATTCCTCCCTCTTGCACACAGTGGCTGATGCTTAGCCCCTTTGGAAGAGAAGCACTTATCCTGTATGGTAATACCAAGGAAGGATTCTGGCAGATTAACTGCTGATACTTCAAACTATTTTCACTCCCATCTTCTGTCCCACTTGGGATGTTGGGATTACAGCCCCCATGGGCATAATGTACCTTCCCATGAAGAGTCCTAGCACTGTATATGAGACACTAGTGCAAACCAACCATCTTTAAAAATTCCAGAGAATTTTCAGCTCAAAGTGTAGCAACAGCCAAACAAAACATCATCAGGAAGGGAACTGAAAATAAGAAAGAGAGGGTATTGGTTTGCTGCTTTATACAAAAATTTGGTGTGCCCATATCTTGAGCGATCTGTGCAGTCCTGATCTCTGTATCTCAAGAAGCAGGCAGCTGCAGGAGAGGGCAATGGTAATGATGAAAGGGATGGAACAGATGCCTTAAAGGAGAGACTATAAAAGACTCTCAGTTTGGACAAGGAGGTGAGAGAAGAAAGGTCCTTTTACTTTACTGAGGAGAAGGCTGCAGGGAATCTGAGCAAGATTTAAAAAATCAAGATGGCAATGGATAAAGTGAACACAGAACTGCAATTCATCAATCCTCAGTATGAAAGCTATGAGGCACCTGATGAAACATGCAGGTTAGTGTAAAACAGACAACACAGTGACCAGCTGGCAGAAGGTAAATAGGATCAGTTATGCAAAGGAATATCCAGTGACATACTTCTCTCGTTGCCAGTACCTGCTACACCGTGGTACTGTAGGTAAAAGGGAGTTCAAAGGCAAAGGTTGTATGGTTGACTACTGTCCCTGCTGGCCACAGATTGGTGGGTTAGATGGACCACGGCAGTGGCCTATGTGCCATTCCACTACAGGACATTTTGTAAATTCTGTATTCTGGCAAATCCAGCACTTGTGAATAATTAGGTCAAGTTTAGTTGATTTGAAAACAAATTGTTTATGTTTTTCTCTCTTCTTCATTGTCACTTGCTGAAGTTAACGGCAGGAAGCAGAAAATTATGGAAGGAACAGTCCTCCTGATGTCACTGCAGCACAGCTGAGCTGGTGTCATGGTTAACATCTGTGCAGAGCAAATGCTGTTCTTTTCTGACCCACTGTCCATCTCTGTTTGCCCACTTCATAATCAAGGGCAGAATGCCATAGTAGCAACAGACCTACTTCTTCTTTTGGGAGAGGAAAGGGTCTCAAATTTGGGGGATTTGCCAGATGGCTCAGTCTGTTTGGCTGAAAGGGTCTTAACAAATAAATAGTTGCTTGATAAAACAGTAGCACATCTTAGCTGGACCAAGCTGTGCAGCAGAAGACAAACGCTCAGGAGATACAGAGGGAAGCCTGTTGCATCACAGCCAGCAGTTCTAAAGTAGTTGTTACCTATTTACCTGATGCATGCACACTTTTATTTCAACTTGCCTATGATTTAAATATTTTTAAAACAGCAAAACAATATCTTCCAGGTAACTCCATGGTCATAAAATACGAGAGCTGTCTTCAGCTTGCTTCTTCCCAAGATCACTATCCAGTAAGACTGGTTTCAGTCCTGTCCCCAACCCATATTAGTTTTGCCTCAGTTTGAGGTGTTCACTCACTTGAACTGTTGACCTGGACAGTATGCAACACAAGCATCCAAATACCAGGTCATGCAGCAGCCATATGAAAAAAAAAAAAAAACAATTTAAGTGTTTATATGTGCATATGTGTGTATAATTTATCAGAAAATGGACCAGAACCTGAGGAACAGTCAGGACATTTGCACCATAATTAAAGAAAGACCCTTCAGATTTCACCACAGATATCTATATATTCTTGTTCATCCTCTCATCTTCCAAATTGTACATAAGCTGCTTTTCTTCTTGGCCCCTCATACTGTATCTAAATTGTATTACTACAATCCTATTAACAGGCCATTCCATGGTGCGGCAGCCATTCGTATTCACCTCCCATTCATTGCTCTACTGCCGTCCTCGTAATAAATGTAACACAGGTGTCTGCACTGTCTTCCTGTCCTCAGCTGATTTCCCGGTCCCTCATTTCATCTTCCTTTCAAATCACTTTCACTTCCTCCTTTCACCAATATTTTCAGCATGGGGGCAATAGGGCAGTAACAACAACAAAACAGCATCAAAACAACAATCTCATGTCATTTCCCTTATTTTTGAACTCCCCCCGCTGCTTGCTGCAGTTCTGTTCTTGTATTGTGAGCTCTTTGAGCCTTGAACTGTAATTTGGTCCACTGAGTTTCAATTATATTGTTCTTAAAATAACAAAAATACATTGCTCTCTAATACACAAATGCTGAAAAAATATATGAAGACACTGAAAGAAATATTGGAAAATCCCTAGAAAATATTTTTAATTCTTCCTTAAAAGAATACAGAAAAAACAAAGAGTGGTTTGCTGGCCCCAATTTTTCTTTCTGTGGTGAATGTCAACTAATACAAACATCCTGGTTATGTATCAGGTGACTGATGCATTAACCTTGTTTTACTTTCTGCTTTATGCATTCCCATTTTGGAAATGATTGCATTTCTTATGTTATCACACAACATGGGAAAACCCCGGGAAAATGATGCATAGTGCTGGCTTGATATTGCAGACTTGTTCCAAGCTTTGTATTTATTCTTGTTTATAATAGCATATTATGACCGACTCCACAGGAAATGGATCCTTTTGAAATCATACAGACTAAAAATTCCACAGACATTTCTGAGTCAGCAAATAGACACTTTGGCTTAGTGTGCGAAAGTGAAAAAAATAAGAATTTTGCCACAGTAGAAGTCTGTGTTGTTTATTATTGAAAATCATTGTGAACACTTATTTTTAATATTAGCTAGAAAGTTAGCACACAGATTTCTATTAATTTCTGTATCTTGTGACAATGTGTAAGCACACTTTGCTGGAGAAGTAGGCCCATTTATTTGTTTTGAACATGATTCAAAGATTTCAGGGATTTTTTTAGTGACCCACTTCCTACTGAGTATGAGGACTTATGAAAAATCATTGTCTGTTCTTATTTCACATAACATTCATGATTTTATAAATCTCATCATATTTTCTTTCATTCATGTCTTTTCCAGGCTGATGAATTCTTGTCTGTTTAATTACTCATGGCAAAAATGCTTTGCATACCTTTGAGCATTCCTGTCACTGTTCTCTGTATGTTTTCTAGTTCTACTATATCTCTTTAAAAACGGGATATGTGAGTAATACTCAAGAAGTGGATGCAAGATGAACATAATCATATTTTCTATTTTTTTAATAACTCCTTCCTGAATAGTTCCCAAAACTCTGCTTGCCTTTCTGACTGCCATTGAACACAGTTCTCTAAAAATTGCAAAACAGTGACACCTACATCTACTCCTTCAATGGCAAAGGCTAAATTACGAATCTTCCTATGCATGTACAGTTAGGTTATACGTAATTAGGCTTACTGATAGTGAGTTACACCTGCCCTTTCATGAAACAGGCAGTACTGGGACATCTTTAATCACTAGTTGCAGGCAGACTTTGATATACCTATGCTCAGTAATTTTGCATCTTTAACAAATGTTGTCACTAGCACCATATTTTCTAAATAGTTCATGAATGTGCTGACCAGGAGAAGACGCCATTGTTGGCAAGCTCAATCAAAAATTATCATCTATTCATACCGTTATTTCCCTCTATTTTAACTGATTATCATCCTCTACCGGATATGAGAAGTGAGACTTTCCCCCTCAAAGGTCACACTAGCTTCTCTAGTCCTATCAGCTTCTCCTATTCTGTACTAGAAGGCAAGGAAATGGGAAAAATCTGTATGTTCTCCCTTTAGAGATCACTGTTTTTCATAGATATACATCCTAAAAATTTGTGGAAATAAAAACTTATTAGACAAGTAGCTTGTTCTGAGAGCATATTTAGACTGAGTTAATCATCTTCCCTGTGCTGAGCCTTCAGTTTCCAGAGAAGGCTGTGGAATGAGGAGAGGTAAAGAGTGTGTTTTCTGACTCAGCTAATACAATTTGCTAGAATTTCAAAACCAATTTTTAAATATTGAAGCAACACTCATACTGAGTGAAAACTACTGCTGCTGATGTTGATCTTTTCTGGATTTTTTCTTGCAACCATTTGCTGGAATAGCAATAGCTCCATAACTCATAAAAGGATCAAATGAGTAACTTCACTGTCTAAACTAGCCTTCTTTATTAAAAAAATTAATATTGCTCACTTCCACAGAAATCATGAGATTTTAAACAAATTGACCACAGAGACAGTTCTCTTTTTCCTCCTGTTTTTTAGTCGTTGAGGTCTGTAGGTGAGGCTACACTGAACCCCATTCTTATATTGATTAAATACACCCGCTTCCACAGGCGGCCCTCCAGTCACTGTTATTAATCTGAGCAGATACCTGAGGGCTGATACAACTTGCTTTATTAATAGGACTTGGACAGCTGCATTTTCCCATGAGCAGAACTTGGACAGCTGCATTGTCCTGTGAACAGGACAGTCTGCCAAGAACTGACCACCTGGAACCACATCTTTGTTTCATCCGAACCACATCTTAGTTCCACTGGCTGAACAAAGCTTTGTCGTATGACTTGTGGTCATCGCTGTCAGGTATATCTATAGGTAAGGGAAGGGGACTTACTCCAGGAAAGATAGATGCAAGTTGCCTCCACCCTGGTTAGGGGATGCCTGACCAGGAAACTCCTAGAGGTTGAGAGCCCAGATTGTTTGATGGTACGTAGACTCTGCTTTATTTGCTAACTATTGATTGATCTTTCTTTCTATCCCTCTGATATGTGAATAGCCTATGCCTGTGAATTAATAAATTGTATCCTACTCATTGCTTATTTGTGTTGTGACATTGCTTATAAGCATAACAAGGTCACATTTTTAAGACTGAAAGCAGACAAGAGAATCAGAAAGGTATCAAAAAAGATTCTTATCATCATTATGCCTTCAGATAGGCCTGCTAAGAAATAAGCTGGCAATAAAATTGTGAAAGCTTGAAACACTCCACACTTCTATTTACCTTGAGAGAACCACTCCAGAAATATTCCTATTGCCTTTTTTTTTCCTATTTATTACTTTATTATTTATTATTTATATGGTTATCACTTAGAATACAGTCTTCTCTCATATCCAGGGACACGGATTTCATCCTCCTCTCTGCCTGCAGTTTAGACAAAGTTAGGGAAATAAAAGTATTTA
Source organism: Rhea pennata (assembly GCF_028389875.1). NCBI lineage: Eukaryota > Metazoa > Chordata > Aves > Rheiformes > Rheidae > Rhea > Rhea pennata. The sequence continues at coordinate 73,124,185 of NC_084666.1, forward strand.
CGGTTCTTGGTTTCATATCTGTTCTTTCTTAAAACCTTTGTTTTGCTATGAAATTGAGATTGAGGCAGAGCTGTGAAAATGAAGAGAGGAACTGGAATGAATGACTTGTGCTCCCAGGCTTAGGAAAGAAGAAAGCCAAGCTTGCGGGCTGGCACCTCTGCCCTTTGAACTATCCCTTGGTCGATTACAGACCATTCAGATAGCCCTGATGGCACTAACCAGATTTGTATTGTATTTCAAAGCAGCAGCGAATCCAGTTGTGCCATTAAGCCTTTTGGGTGGAGAAAGCAGGTACTGTGTGGTAGGCGCTAGGATTATATACTTGGAAAAGCACAGGTATTTGGATGCTAGAAGTGTGATTGACTTGAGGATGCTCCCCGCAATACAGTTGCGGGATGTTCGGCCTTTCAGATCCTGCTCAAGCCTCTGCCCCTTAGGCTACTCTCTTCTTCATTGCATCTCTCTTCAGTAGTGGTGTTATCGCAGGATACTTGATAAGTTACAGGAATTGGGTGGTGCCAGGCAGAATTTCCCTCCAGGAAATACTGTATGACTTAAGAGAAAGATAAATGTAGCAGATGATAGGAAAGCAAGCCTTAGTTCTGAGAAGATTTTTTTATTGACTTCTTGTGGTGTGTTCTTTCCTTCTCTACTGTTTGATGAAATGTATGACACATACGGGACACACATTTGCCTATCCTCCAGAATATCATTTCTGTTCTCCCTTTTGACAGACTTTCACACACTCAAAAGAGAAGTGGTATCTTCCAAGCACAAAAAGGGATCAAAGAACATAAGACAAAACATCATCTGCCACCATCCCAACCTGGCTGATGACAGAACTGTGCTGTATCCCTTCCCATATACCCATCCAAACTGAAATTTTCCAGGGTGTCTATGGGAATTAACATTATAAGCTCCACTGATGTTTCAGCTTGGATTTTTCCATTAAGTTAAACTACCCTAAATTTATGTGATTTAAAACTAAAGAGGGTTCTTCAGGAAAACCTGGAAGTATGTAGCTAAATTTGTAGGAAGCTTTGAAAAGAGTAGCCAAAATCCATTTGCAGAGACAGTCAAGATGCTTATATTTACACAAATCATCTCCTAGGCTGACAAGAAATGACTCTTGACCACAGGAAGGGAAGCAGTCATAACAAAAGAGAGGCCTAATTTCTTGATTTGTTTAGGTGGGCCCCTCTTTCCTTACAATGTGCTTAAATCAAACAAAGCGGGTCATTGTAGCTGCTTTTTTCACACAGGCAGAAAAAAACCCCCAGAAATTAGCTTTATAGTTAAATCTGCAACACTGGGTTTGAAACATAATTGTAGCATTTCTGCTAAAACCACACATCCCATAAAAAGCACAGAGTCTTAAAACTTATCAATTGTTATTACACTAAAAATTCAAAATATTAAATTGTAGAAATATGAAAATATGTTGTCCAAGAAAATGTTACTGAAATCACTATGCAAAACTATACTGCTGATAAATTTTGAATTATTTTTTTCTATAAATTATGTATCTCCAAAGTTCTATATCTATCATTCTAAAGTGTGTATCTCACTTTTTTTACATTTCTTTCATTGGCAAGTTTTCTAATGCAAACAGTAAGTTCACTGCAATCCAGGATGAGATATCACTCACATGAAAATTTTATCTTTTACAACATTTAGGAATTTTCTGTTACATAAATAACCACAGAATTTAAAGAGTGCAATGAATTACACTTCTCAGATGTCCATAATCCTCTAGATCAAGAGATAGCCCCACAGACTGAAATTTTTTATCTAATCACGAAGGACATTGCTGCTGTTCTTCTCCTGATCTCAGCAGTTGTGTCCAAAAGTCAGCAAATTTTTCAAAACCCTTAAGACTATAACCAGAGTAGCTTTCCAAAGCACCAGTGAATTACTTGTGAAAACATGAATGTGTGTTTATACGCATAGGCAATGACAAAAACACTGAAAAATGATCTTCAGATTCATCAGGTTACACTCATTCAGAAACTCTGACTTACTCTGAACAAACACTTGATACAGATTTAAAGAAACAGTATATTCATATTAGAAAATTATTTCTGTGCCCTATTTTTTATTTGTCTATCCTCATTCTCTGTAACTTAAGTAAGATCTTTCTGTATTTAGTGTGTGTCTGTTCTTCCTCTTTGACTTTGGATAACTGAACCACAGTTTATTTCATCATATTTCTTATCTGTTGCAACAATTCTACATGAAACAAGACTGTACAAAATGGAAGAAGCATCCATATACATGCCTCAAAGCAATAAAAAATACATTTTTGCAAAGGCATAAATCTAGATTTAATATGACATAATGAACCATAGAGTGTTGAGGATGGATTTAAAAATAGATATATAATGTAGAAAAATTACTTAATGTTTTGCTTTTAGTTCTAGGTGCTTGAAAATAAACCTTCAGATTTCTTAAATGTTTAGGCAGTTTAGAACAAGGAACAGAGGTAATCGTTCAGTCAAGTTTGTGGATATGAGAATAACTATAATAACTACATGCCTTACCAGGTGCAGCTGCTGAAATATTCTGCTTAACAGTCACAATGCCATTTCTCTTTCACACGCCTGGTAAGGGTGGGCTGTGAGCTCTGGTGCCACTGCCTCTGCATTTCCAAGGTCATCTCTGGCAGGGCCATTCAGGTTGTGTGATGGATTGACAGCAGAACGCACTGCCAAGTGATAAAGTCATGTAACTGCCTTTGCAAAATCTATTTCCTCTTAATTTAGCAGAAAATAGCTTTGGGCTGCACTGATGAAGGAAATTCTTAGAGCTGCAGGCAGACTTCAATAAGTGGAAGGATGCTTATCATTTTAAATATTATATTTCAATATGAACCTAGATTTTCATAGTCTTCAACTCTTGCTATTTTCCTGTAACAGAGATTATATATCCTAAGGGATGACCACTGTAAAACTTTATAATCTTCATTAGATATACTGGTGAGCTTTTCAAACATTCAAAAAAAAAATCTAGAGCCATTATATAGGCAAATCTTCCTCAAAATTTCCTGATTTATACTGACTCAGGAGAGAAGTATTAGTTTCCCTTAATAAGAATGGAATAGCTCTGATGAAATACCAACTTGTCTTAGCACTAAAATTCTCCTCAATCTAATGAGAACCTCCTTGACACCTGAGCATACAAGATCGAATGCCAGATACTGTCACCCTTGTTCTCACAAATTCTGTTAAGTAAGTACTGTGTTTTCCTGAGTGGGACTGAAGAATGCATTCCTTTGCTTACAGTTCAATGAGAAAAAATAACGCAAAATGGAAGTAATTATAAAGTCATGAAACATCCAATAAACTCAAAGACTCAGGAAGGGGGAAAGCATACAAGTTTGTTTTCATTTCATTTCTTGGTGGATTTCTTGGATAATACATTGCTGAGATCCTGACTGGTCTTTCAAAAATTTTTAATGACCTGACATGTCGTCAGATCAGTTTCCCAGTCAGGTTCTGTGCCATGGCTACAAAAAGAAGCAGGGAACATACAGATATGGCTGGCTGTATGGCTAAGGGAAAGAAAAGAGTGAGAGCTGATATTCCAGCAGCAGTAACTGTTTATGCAGGCTTAAAATGACAGCCTAAAAACAATCACCAAATAGATATTTGGCCTTTCATATTTCCTCTTCTTTGCAGTGCTGCTTTGAAGAAGTGCAGGGAAAAGTGCATAAACATTACTGTACCAGGGGCGCAGTGCATCAGAAAAACACATTTGGTAAAGTGAGTCATCCATTTTCTATTAAAACTTCTATTAAATAGCCCAACAGCACAATTCCATATACACCTCATTATTTCAGGCAACAAGAATCTTTCTCAAATTTGTCTGTCTATTTAAGGCTAGAAAAAAAAGGAGAAAATAACACCATAAAGTCAAAACCTACAATCAGATAACTGACATTTCTTAAGATGAACTTCTCAAAGACTGATCTCTCCTCTTGCTCACATGCACCTGTGATGAGAGAAGGATTCTACTCCCACGGTTCTCCTAATTGAGCAGGGAGTTGTAAAATTACGCTTAAGTACAGGATAGTTAGGAAAGTGTGATTTTTGAATTAGCTTCTTTAGCCTCTCCTCTTTCTTACCTTTCTTTACTAGTTTCAAACAAATGTTCAGACACTACTTGAAGTCAAGAGAAGAAAACCTCATCTCATTCAGTAGGAAATGTTCTGTAACAGTGTAAATTCTCTTAACTTCCTACTACTAAAGTATCCTTTCAACAACATCTTAATAGAAGTTTTAATGGCTTTAATATATGCCATTCAGTTTAACTGGAAGGATTAGACTAGAAAAAAGGGTGCTGCTAAGCCAGATGGAAACACTGGAAACCATTTAACAAGTTTATCAGTGCCATGTACTGGCAGGGCAGGTGTATTTATATTAAACTTTGTCTTATTGTTCTTAAATCAGCAAACTGGGAAAGATTTCCCTTTCTGAAGTAGCCCAGGTACACTGAACCAAAAATATCCTGAGTCTCAATCACCCTGAGGCCAGGCTGCACAATACTGACTATGGAAAAAAAATCAGCCAAATTCATGAAACAGCAGTTTTGATGCTGTCATTTGCAGGTACTATTTACTGTGTTTTAGAATAATGTTTTTAATATCTTTAAAAGTTCATAATTTAATTGGAATGCTATTTTTCCCCTCTTGTTTTAATTTTTATTTTTATTATCTCATTTCTGTAAGCATTCAAAGTTATTTCTCTTTGTGTGAGAATTTGACTGGCTGGTCAATTTATTTATCTGTATACTTATTTTGTTCAGCTACTATAATGTACTGCAGATACTGTGCCTAAGAAATGCTTGTTCTAATTCAATCATCACTTGCAATAACTCATTAGATTTTCCTACAGCAAAATGACACAAAGAGTAAATATGGACATGTTTACTTTCTTAATTGGTCTTTTTTTACTTGAACTTTTCTGGAAATAAGAAGAGATAAACTGTGCATTTAGAGTAGTTTGCATTAATAACTGTAAATTAGTAATGTTTATCTTTGGTTCACAAAATTTCATTAGATCAGAGCTTCACGAGGAGGATTAGACACAGGATTCCAGGATAAAAAATGTTGTTTCCATGGTTCGTCTTTTTTCTTTAGGAGTGAGACAGCCATGGCCATACAGTCATGATTGAAACTATAGACTATATATATTGACCAGAAGACATCATACCTTGTTCAACTTATTCATCAATGACCTGGATGAAGGGACAGAGTGGCTTCCTCAGCATGTTTGCTGATGATATCAAGCGAGGAGGAGAGGCTGACACACCTGAGGGCTGTGCTGCCATTCAGGGAGACCTGGGTAGGCTGGAGAACTGGGTAAAGTGGAACCTCATGAGGTTCAACAAGGACAAGTGCAGAGTCCTGCACCTAGGGAGGAATAAATGCACCAGCACAGGCTGGTGGCTGACCTGCTGGAGAGCAGCTCTGCAGAGAAAGACCTGGGAGTGCTGGTGGATGACAAGTTGACCATGAGCCAGCAATGTGCCCTTGTGGCCAGGAAGGCCAACAGTATCATGGGGTGCATTAGGAAGAGTGTTGCCAGCAGGTGGAGAGAGGTGATCCTGCCCCTCTACTCAGCCCTGGGAAGGCCTCATCTCGAGTACTGTGTCCAGTTCTGGGCTCCCCAGTACAAGAGAGACATGGGGCTACTGGAGAGAGTCCAGCGTAGGGCTATGAAGATGATCAGAGGGCTGGAGCATCTGCCCTGTGAGGAACGGCTGCGAGAGCTGGGCCTCTTCAGCCTGGGGAAGAGAAGACTGAGGGGGGATCTTATCAATGTGTATAAGTACCTGAAGGGAGGGTGTCAAGGGGACGGGGACAAACTCTTTTCAGTTGTCCCGTGTGACAGGACAAGAGGCAATGGGCAGAAACTGAAGCATAGGAAGTTCTGCCTGAAGGTGAGGGGGAATTTCTTCCCTGTGAGAGTGATGGAGCACTAGAACAGGTTGCCCAGAGAGGTGGTGGAGTCTCCTTCTCTGGAGATCTTCAAGGCCCGCCTGGATGCAACCCTGTCTAACATGCTGTAGGTGACCCTGCTGAGCAGGGAGGTTGGACTAGATGATCTCCAGCAGTCCCTTCCAACCTTACTGATTCTGTGATTCTGTAAAGAGGATACATTTTGGCTTCACTACTGGAAAATGGTAACAGCAGACAAAACAGTCTTGGAAGCACAATGCACAGTGCATAGTGACAATTCTAACAGGGTTTTTACAAGCACAGATCCGTGTTAGGCACCTAATGCTCTTTGACGTAAGAGGTGAATAGCAGTTTGTGGAAAAGGACATGAAGGTTTTAGCTGTGACCCACAAGGTGATGCTAACTGGCAAATGACAGGCAGAATAGTTCACGTACAGTGAAAAATACTTTGTTCTTTCTGCACTGATGAGGCATCCACTGGAACATAGTTTTAATTCTGGGCACTAAAACAGCAGAGAAGGCTCAGAAGAGAACAACACGAATGATACAATTTTAAGGAAGTATGATCTATGGAGAAATAATCAAAGAATTGAGTTTTAAATCTAGTTTAGAAAGGAGAAGCTGGAGGGGAAATACAATATATCTTCTTATATGTAGGAAGTTTGTAGAAAGAAGACAGAGGTAGGTTGTTTGGTTGCCCACTGCAAGGGTAGAATGAAAAAACAGCATACCTTTCTATGAAGGAGATATTCCTCAGACATTAAGAACTTTCTAAAAGGAAGTTAGGAAAAATTCAGACATTGGAAGTTACCCAGGAAGGCTGCTGAATCACTCCTAAACATATATCAAGGAAGGACTGGGGAGACTAAAATCTTCAAGTGGAGGTTGGACTGGGCCATCCTACCAGGTCAGTTGCATGCTGCATTTCTGGCTTTCTGTGGGGGAAAAAAGAAAAAAAAATACAGGGGAAAAAAAAGCTTTCCAGATGCTGCTTTGTACATTTTCTGCACATTACACACAAATATATTTTCCTCTAAATGAGTTCCAGGAAACTGTTTGCTATGGTTCCTTACTGCTCATTGCCAGCACACATAAGGAACATCAGCAATTATGGAAACACATCAAATAAACATTCACAAGTAAGCTCCTCAGTCCACTATATAATTAATGAAGCCTCATCTCCTTTAGAGTTGCATTAAGCTTTGAGCTCTGACAGCATTTTCTGTGTAATTAGGGCATAGGGTCTCTCACTTCCGGATTTTAGAGGGCCCAATTCAGAATGAGCTTGTGCTGCAGTTTTTACTCCCTGACAGTACAATACTCCCTGAGAGAATTGTTTACATCTGGCTGCCTATTTCCAAGAACTTCCTACAAGCTGTATCTTTTTCAAGCTCCTTCTTTTCTGCCTAATTAAATGACATAATTAAAAAGTAACTACAGGGAGTCGGGGAGACAAATGGTGAATGCAAAAGGTATATTCCCTCAGGAAATCAGCTTAAAACAATGTCTTATAAGAGATAATAATAAAGACAATACTAAGGTGGTGCACATGGCAATCTTAATTTGCCAAGACTTAAAATTTACAGATACTGTCCGAATCTGAAATGGTATGTCCTCAAGGACAAAATGCGCTTTAAAAAGCACTTGGTATTATCTATGTAGAGGAGTGTTGGTGATTATGTTAGTGCCATAAAACAAATGTTTTATGTGGATATTCTCAAAAATATCACAAAATATATGACACATACAGAGTCATATTAGCTCTATACTAGAAACATTTAATAGCATAGATATATTGGGAAAACGAAAAGAAGTTAGGGCCTACAGGTTGAGGTCACTATAAGACATTTAAGGATGTGATTATTTCAATTATTTTCCTTGATCCTGACTTGCAGCTAAATGAGTAGTTTATATAAGCATGCCTATGGGTGAAACAACTCAAGACCTTTCCACTTGCCTGGCTCCATTCTCCATATTACAGTACTTTTCAAAATTAGACCCCAAGTCTATCAGTTAACAGATCTGACTAATAGTGGAAGTTATTTTTAGCCATTAAAAACCAACATAACACAAAACAAAACAAAACTGAACACTTTAAAAACAGAGTTTGCATAGAAAGATCACATGGGCACTGTGAACAATGAAAAACAGATGACATCCAAATAAAGGCCTTTTAACACCTTGAGTTTCAAGTTGGTAGCACTCCCCTGAACAAATTCTACCTGGGTTTTCTACAAGCTAAAAAGCAGTTCACATATAGTAATTCATTCCCCACTTATTTGGGGATGGCACTCAAAAAAAGAAAAGGTAAAAAGAGGTATCAGAAAGCTATACTTCATCCCTCTCACTATTCAACAGCTCTCAGAACTGCCAGGAAAAGAGACAGGAGCAAGCTGCATCTCACAAAAGCAGTCCATATGGGCCAGGTAGCAGCTGAGTGACAGGGAGTTTTACCATTTTCACTGCTCTTTTTTTGTTGTGGATTCCATCTGACATGTTGTTTAGAAATAAGAATAGTTTTTTCTCTTTATCGGGTCTGAAGTTATAAATCTCTTGAACTTTCATATTGTATCTCTAAAACAAAGTGCTTCCACTCACATAAAGGAAATAGCAAGGACATTCAAAACTTAGGGAAAATCCATAGATGCACCCAGATACCCAGTGAGGGAACTCCAGTATTAAAATAATAGAGCTATTCAACCTGGCACTTCAATTAATTGGTTACTACTGTGAAATAACAAACAACAGATGATCATTCAATACTCCACGCTAGTTATTTCTAAGTAAAAATAATAATCATAAAGAATCTGATTTATATTTCTAGAAATTTTAAAGCAGTCACAAAACAACAAATGGAACATGGGATGTGCCCAGTTTATCATCAACAGGAACCAAGGTCTGAAGTGCTTCATGTGAGAGCCAAGACCTTCACCCCCATGTAAGATGACAGTATCTGGCTTTGGAAGAAACAGAAATTCTATTGCAAGGCAAATCTGTTTCCTGTGGAATAGGAAATAAAATAAAGGATATAGAATTGTTTGGTATTTGAACCCCAGCCTGTTTCAGGTGAAACCAAAAAAGTTCAGTCTCTTACTTACTCAAGGAAACTGAGCCATCATTCAGAAGACAGCCTAAGTATAATTAGCAGAGCATATATACTCTTTTACTCAGTAAACCGCACTGTTTCACTCACTGCTTGTCTGTGCTGTTGTGCGTTTGGTACTTCACTCGCACACTTGCAGCTGACATTTTCAGAAACTTTCACAGTTTTGGTTCCTAAAAGCATCCTCCTTCCCTTCTTCGTGTTTTGAATGCTCAAAACATTTTAGAGAAAGTGCATAAGCCCTTTTCAATCCATGTGTACTGCCTAAGGACATTGTTCAGGGATGATTAGATCCTCAGAGGTTCACAGCTTCACGGAGCTGAAGATCAACACAACAGCTGTCTGCTTTTTTCTTTCAAGGCTGACACAGAAGTAAGATGCAGCTAATCTTAGCTCAGTCTTTCTCTTCTTTCCAGCAAATATTCTCCAATAAGAAGGAAAGGCGTAACACCACAAGAGGAGCATGGGAGAACATGGCATAATCACAGCAGCATTCAGGCAGATCTACCCATAAACCAAACAGACAGAGGTGCAAACAATGCCAACCTTGTGGCATTATGCTTCAGAAGTAGAGAATAATATATCCTGGGAGATCTGGCCTTCATTAGCAGTCAGGTTTTCTTTCTCTTCTCTCCTTTATATGTCAGTGCTTAAAGTTCAAGCTTTTTTCCAAGCTTCTACCCGAGCTCACAAGTCTTGTAAGCATTGAATAATGACTGGCTCCTAGATAGTCATGAGACATGGGTATCTGCGTCATTTTCTTATTCCCTATGGATATTTCCCTTTTTCTGAGAAGTGCTGAGTTACAACACTGAGCAACAAATCCAAAAGCAGAACTCTGTGTGGCCACCTCAGCACTGTCACTTCCTCACAATCCTTATTTTTGATCCTCTCTGCATCCTGCTCAACATTGCTGCTGCATTTATGGTAGAGAAGCTGTGTCACCTATGACCTCAGTGAGCTCCTGAAACACCCAGAGATGTTTGCGTAATGCGTGTGCTACAACTAATAATTTATTGCTTTCTTATTGCTTTGGCCAAGATGTAACTGAATAAACTGAGAAACTGAGAGAGCTAAGCACTGCTGATTTGCAGTTGATCTGTCCAGAGACTCTTCCACCTCAAAGCATGATAAAATACCTTCCTGAGCATTTCCCAGGTATGTACTTATCCTAACAGGTTACAGGTATTTCAGGTGGAGAACATGTTTTGTGTGGTTTTGTATGTCACCTGTGTGTTTCCCTAAAATCTCTATTAGTCATTTTTTTCATTATCTACATACAGAAGTGAGTAATAGCATGTTTGCTTTCTGGAAAAGTTTAAACTGGAAGTACAATCCATTATCATCACAAATTTAAATGTTAATTCAAAGTGTAAATGTGATTTCCTCCTAAGAGATTGATGAGATTAAAGCAATTTAAAGTTAACAAAAGGACTTCTTATGCAGAAGTTATTTCCCAGATGCTTTAAATTTAGTGTTTTATTTTCCTCCTCAGAAATAATGCCTGATATATAAAGAAATTACTGTTTCAGTGAAGCTACAGAAAACCTGCAGTGCCTGTCTATATTAACATACAAAGCTTATCTATCAAAATCATCACATTCTTCACATTTCCAATAATCCATTTTTGAAATTTTCTACAAATGCAAGATTATCACCTCAGAATTCCAAACTTCTTGCCAGAATTTCACTTTTTAATTTCAAATCTATCCACCTGTGTGATTTCTCACCAGCAGGAAACCCTCAGTGGAGACATTAAAGCCCTAGAGTCCTCCACTAACCAGCCCAAGGTGGGCATGGGTTCTGCATCCCTTAAGCAAGAATGGTCTTGGAGACCCCTTCAGCACTGTTCTCCATTCAGGTGTAGGCAACTGCTATTCTTATGTCAAGGACAGCTGCTTAGACTGAAGGACATCTGCCATTTTTAGATCCTCCACTATTTTTCAATCCTACCATTAGTGTTGAAATTAAATGACTGCATATTTTTATTGAACTTTTTTCCTTCTGTCTGCCTTATCTTCTTAGTCATTCTTTTTTTTCATTATAAAAAGTTACCTATTTTCATCTCAGTTAAAAATATCAGAAATACAAGCTTACATCCAAATACATTTCCTCTGCAGCATAGGCATTCATGGAGTAGTCTCACTGAGAGTGAATTGAAGGAGGAGACTAAGGGACAAGTCTCAGAATCCCATTTGTCACTGCAGAGGAATCACTGAAGCTCACATTTTAGGAGGGCAAAACAGAGCTTCACTGAACACCACACTTCAGTGATTCCATGTCAGGAAAAGTATTGTGGAAAGCATGCCACTTCCTTTCTCTCTTCCTCATTTTCAAATAGTTTATTTAAAAATGCTCTCTTATCATTTGAGTAATGATTAGTCATGACCATTGCAAGAAAGAGAAGTACAATTATTGAAACTCATTTAGATTGCTCAAATTGTCATACTAGATACGTGGAGGACATGGTGCAAACCAGAGTCTCACATATGGTCAGTTCCTGATTGTGTAGCCTGTGGGGCTGATCTACATCTACAAGACAACACTCCAAGAGGAATTGTGTGGTCCACCCCAAGAAAGTCCATTTATGGATACTTCTAAAGTCCCTTTCACTGCAGCAAGAACTGTCTTTTTCCATGGCAAAATCTTTTCAGACTGACATTTGAGCTGTTTCACATTTCCCACTGACCAGCCTGATAATCAGCAGCCTGGTTACAATGTGGCAGTTTCCTCTTCATGTCTTCAGTTTCACACTTTTTCACAGTAACTTGTTGAGGACAGATATCAAGGCATATCCTATAGCATTACACAAAATATTCAGTATATAAATATCTGGAGTAAGCAAACTCGTAATAACATCTTAGGTACATAACATTTATTCCATTCTGTAGAAGTTTTTGGAACCAGGCAGAGAAGTTCATCTGCCTTTCACTGATGACATTACTGTGAGACTTACGCACTTTACTGATAACCTACATAACAGATAACACTGCTAAAGATGTATAAAGGATGACATGGACTCTTCTCCGTATGAATTTCTGAAAGAAGGCTTATCTGACAGCTTTAAATACTCATCAGAACAGAAGCACCAGCATCCTTTAACCAGAACCCTGTACATGATCAGTTCTGCTTCTTCTAAGCTATCTTGTATTATGCCATATGCTCTCAGAGGAAATAAAGCAGTCCCAGGATCTTGTTGGGCAAAAGTATCATGAGATACAGTCCTGGTAATAGCCATTCATTCTTCTTTTCTACAAGTAGATATATCTGCTTCTCCTACTTCAGGCTCCTACCATCTGCAGCCATCTACACAACCGTACAAACAGGATTTGTTCCTTCTGCATTAGGAATCACTGCTAGGCCATCATATTAACATAAACCCAGAGTGAAGCATCTCACAGTAACAAGTCAGACTGAGAACCTCAGGAGCAGTCTGACAAGTGGATCAGATATCCCTACTTTGAGGATGAGAACCTCTGTCACAGTGATATGATAGATGGCTGAACAAGCCCAGCAGCCCAGTTTTGATTCACTACACAAAGTCTTTCAAGACACCTGGTCCAATCAAGCAGATAGGAAGCAGACGATCTCCGCCTCTGGAACATTCATTTTAAAACAGTGAATCTTGCCTTATGAGCAAGGCTTGCTTGATTTGTTTAATCCACAGACGTCTTGCTTCCAGACAGAACAAGTGTCCAAATACGTACTTCCCTTCTTGCAACAAGTACATTCTTGGACTATTCCATCTTTAAGCTTCTTAAGACTGGGTCCAGATTCCTATTCATACCTGCTGTGCCAATGGCACAGATACGTAACAGATATCAGTTCACTGCAGATTGGACTAAGATTACTCAATCCATTTCACAGAGGTGACTGAGTAGGCAGCAAGGTCTTTTATATTAGTATTGATTATTTTTATCTTCTGCTAAGGATAAGAGATAAAAAGCTAAGCTTTTTTTTTTCTTTTTTTCCCCTCCCCAATCTACTGCATTATGTCTGCATGTACCATTTCTACCATGCACTTTACTAGTAACTGCTGGCACATACAGCAGAATACTACAGCAGAATACATACTACAGAAACAATACATGAGAACTCTGGTTCTCAAAAAAACCCACCATAATTTACAAAGAGATCTAGACGTGCACGAGGATTTCCTCAACATATGCGTCTTTACAGCACCAGGTGCCTCATGCTGTAGAGACTTGTGAAACCAACATAAAAATTGGTATGAATGGAGAATGAAGAGGAGCATCCATGCGAAAGCACCAAGAGGACTAATCACCATTAGCCCCAAAAGGGTACAAAAAGGCACATTCAAAATCAGCTTATGATTGCCAAACTAAGAAAACAGAAACATGATGAAGACCCGATAGCCAGTGCCCCTTGTCGTCCATGTCCTTGGAAGAAATCCTGAATGCTAGACAGACCTCTTGGACATGAACCTTAGTGTTTGCAAATATGTGGGCGTTAGAGTGTGAATGAGTGAAATTGTTTGTTTTTTAAATAAAATCACCTTCCCCTCCTGTAAGATCTTGCACGGAACTTTCCTACTTTGCGGCATAATGTTGTGACACTTTACTGTTACTCCACAGTAAGGAAAATACTGGAGGAAAAAAACAGTGAGTTATCATCTGGTACTCCTCAGCCAGGGAAGTGGCACCATGGTCAATTGAGGCCTCTTACCAGTGCTCTCCAAGAGTCCGCTCAATTCACTGCAGCTATTTGGTTTACTTCAGCTTTACTTCATCGTGACTTTCTCGTGTTTCCTGAATTTATCCTGAACCCTGAATTAGGCCTGTCACTTGGCTCAAAAACTGGTGCTACTATTTTCAGGTCCCAATAGGTTAACTATAGGTTCTACAGTGAACTAAGAAGGGAGACTGGTCTTTTTGGTGGATATACAAAAAGAACTTGCTCATTTAGCCCAGGAAACCAGAATCATGAGCACATGGACTGTCAGTGTCAGGGAATGAAGACAACTGGGCACCTAAACACTGGCACATTATGAAAATTCTGCTTTTAGATCTGACTCTTAGAAATTGCTCAGATTCAGCCCATCTATTTGATACAGAAACCTGAAAACAGGTTACAAACACCTTTCAGCATATGATGACTCTCTCAAGGGTTACTAAAAATCAAAAAAAGATAAATGGAAACATTTTGTATACTTACATATAAGTGGAATATCTGAGGTTATTAAAGATCTCACAAGTGCACTGACCTACGTTTTGTATCCAGAGGAGAAAATATGAGCCAAAGACAGTTTTTAGTATTCTACAACACAGTAGTAAACTTCTAGCCCATGTCAAATATCATCTCCACCTAATTTGTATCTTCTGAGATAGAAACATCTAAAACATGTTCACTGAGTTAGATATAAAATGGCATTAGCTACAGTTACAGCTCTTGTTCTGAAATGTTATAAGCTATTTAGGATTTACTTTAATTAGGGATTGGCAGATACATTTGTTTGTATCTATTCATGATTTGTTTAAGTAGCACTCTCAGTTTTCCAAACCTCAGCTGGTCATAAACAGCATAGCTGAACTTTTCCAAGTCAGAGTTCACTGGAAGCTGACAGTATCTTAGAGATTTGGGAAAAATACATCTGCTTCCTGCAGCCTAGACAGGTGCCTCAGGATCTACCCACTATGCAGTAAGAGAAATTGTGAAGATTTTCTAAGAAGTTAAAGTTGCTGGGCCTTTCCTCCAACTGCAACACACTCAGCGGGGAAGCAGACTACTTGGTCTTGCTTCAGAGGCAAATCTAGCTGGAGATCAATGGTCCCATTCCCAGGATCAGTGTGAAAAACGCTAATTCCTCCAGATCATACAGCACTGGAGGTGTAATGATGTAGGTAATAGGATAATTACAATCTCATAATGTTTTGTAATCCAAACACAGGACACCAGAATATAGAAATGGTGACAAAGTATCTGCAGGAAGAAAAGCTGGAAGACAGGCCTCAGAGAACTATTTTGTGGTTTAGAATAAGATCCAAGCATTAAAACTGCAAAAAGCAGTTGCTTTAGGCCAGTACAATACTTTTGTGACTCAGTAAGAGACTTGGCAATATTTTGAGTTGCACAATAGGACAAAACAGGCCACTCCACCATGTCAGAGCGAGGACAGACTGCCGTAACGTGCTAGGCTTCATGCACTATAGCCATGAGAGCCAGTTCAAAATTCACTTTTGCATCAAGACTTTCTGGCTGGCTGGACATTGGTGGGGAGTGCATGCACAAAACATGGGTGGGTAAAGCACACAGGCAGGCAGGCAAACACCCAATAATCTTGTAAACAGAAGAGCCCAGTGCAAATGGAAGTAGTACAATAGAAATAAACACCAAGAAAGGGCTTTTGGCAGTGGCTAAAATGGATTTAAAGCTGAAAAACTACCTGTGGCTGCTTGGTTCATGAAGAAAGAAATGTTTTATAAAAAACACATGGAGTTACATGAAAAATACCTAGTTCCATCACCAGATCTTTTTCCTGACTGAAAAAGCACTTTGGACCCCCAAATTTTGACTAATCGGCAATAGTAAGAAAAGATGACACTGGTGTGAGAAGCAGGATCCAGTTTTCAGAGAGATACACTGTCAGCTGGTATTCCTAGGGAGCAAGATGAAATAAGTAAAGGAACTGGTTGCAAATGGATGTAGGGAAAAAAGGAAAGAAGGAATTAAAATAAAATCAGGAGAAAGTGGGACTTTATGAAATCTAAGAGATGGAGAACGTTCAAAATAAGCTATGATGTTCTCAGACAGAGGCTGGATGTTTTCCAAAGAAAATTGAAAAATATCTGTGGTTAGAAGTGAATTTCTTTCTTTTTTTTTTTTTTTTTTGGTATAGTAAATACAAAGCGTTTGTTCAGAGAGTAAAGGCTAGCTGCAGATTTGTCAGTTTACAGTGGTGTAGAAATTAAGGAAGAGATGGAAAAAATTATCTTCCCCTCAAAATCATGGAGGACAATAAATTTTTGTTTAGTCTAAATACCACCAGATCGAAGTTGCCACAGAGATATGAAGAGTTCATGAACACAAAAGGTCAGAGACACTACAATGGAAGTCCATCTCTAGGATGCGGAACTGGGTTATTTGGCATAGACCAACATGTTTTGATTCTCTGAAGAGAAAGCTTCTAGAAGAAAAGCTCCTTTGGGGTATGGCAGCAGATTTTGCTCCCAGAAAAGACATCATGTTATTTAGAGCTGTCATGAAGTCAGTCTGAGCAGCCCAAAGCAATGCGAAAGCTAGCAGGGCACAAAGAAGCGTCCGAAGCTGAAAACCATCGCTGAGCGCACTCTGGTACATCCAGTATCAGATTCCCTCAAGAATGTCCCCATTAATGGAAAAATTTGGGGATACTATACTGGATTCTGATAGGGAAAAATGAAGTCGGTGAAAGGAGGCAATGATGCTCCAAAAATCATGGAACCAGAAGTACAGAAGCACTGTACTAATACAGAAGTAGGGTCTTCAAACATGCACTGAAAGATGCCACAGTTGTCACTGGAGGAAAAATAGAGCTGACTGCTATGCCTTATTAGTACAGTTCCATTTAAGACATTAGATGAAAAAGGGAATCCTAATCAGGATCAGAAGATCACTGAGTGAATAAAAATATTGATGCATCAGCTCTGTAAAAATAAAGAAAGTTCCCAATAATGTAACAGTTGACTTTATTAAGGCTGTCATTATAAAAAAAACGGCCATCAAAAAATGTTACAAAATTTGAGGCTGAGCAGCACAAGCCAATATCAAGAGTGGAAAAGAAGACAAGAAGCTGGCAAGAAGCAGCCCATAGGGAAAAAAGAAAAAATCTTCTCTAATCTCTGGAAACATGGAGATCCGAAACTGAATGGTCAAAGCAGCAAGGCTTCAAGATCACTCCCACAGTCTAGTTTAGACCTCAGGAGCTAAACAGAAATTATAGGAATTATGTACTAAAGTCTGAAATTTGTAGAGTTATCCAACCACCCGTACAAAGACATGAGTGACTAGACTAAGTATGCTACAAATGTAAGATAATGGGACACCCTAGCCTAATAATCTGATTCTTATTCATCACCCCAGGTGAGAGATGTTCTGACAATTTCAGTCTGGCTTCCCGCCATGCCCTAGCTGTAGATAGTGACAAACAGAAAACAGGTCTAAGGTTAAGAGAAAAAGTGTTTTCACAACAGAACGAGAGTAGTGGCAATTCATGAAGGCTTCTGGTTTGCGCAAGATATCTGCTACACTTGAGAAGTTCACTGGAAGAGAACATCATAGAATATTTTTATGTGCTGTTTTCTTAGATCCTACTAATGCTCTAGTACATACTGGTGCTTTTGAACTTGAACTGATGCACAGGCAAACAGTCAGGGAGAAACCTGCAGCTCTTAGCTTGAAATTGAATCCAAAGAAACATAAACCATTCCAAAGAAAGGTAATTTACCTCCAAAGAACAATCAATGAGAAGAGGATTTCCACTACCAGAAGGAAAACTGAAGCTATACAGGATTGGCCAAGTCTCCATACATGAGATGCAGAGATGCAGCTCAGTAGGTTTCTCATCCTATTACACAAGATTTATTTTAGGCTTGCTTTTACTGCAAAACTGCAAAACACTGGCTGGCTGAAAAAGGGAGGTACTTTAATGGTCAACAGTGTGTTTACTCAGCATTTTTACAGGCTAAAAGAGCCTGTGACTGCTCCTGCCTGGACTTGCCCATGTTTCCAAATATCTCCCACATCAAATGTAGGTGCAAATGCCTATGGTTAGGGACAGTATTGGCAGAATATAAACTCCAAGTCTAAGTTTTCCTCCACAGAATAATTGAACCCAACAGAAGCTTCAAGTTATTCAAATTATCATTACTATTTGCATATTAAAAAAAAGCTTATGAGGTTAGAATAAATCATGCTTCCCTGCATCAAAATCCTGAAGGACATCCTCCCTAGAAGTTACAAATTGCAATGCCATGATCTCAGTATTACTCACAATCCTAAGCACAAGCATGACAGTGCTGCTATCTTGCCCAAACGCAATGCTGTGCTAATGGTTTCACAAAATGTTCTGGCACTGACCCTCCAAAAAGTCATGTCGCTGTGAGAGTAGCGGGTGCTCTAGGAAAGTAATTTTTCATCATGTCTTGAGACCTAGGTGGCTAAACAACTATAAGAGGTATTTCAGCAAGTTGATGGATTCTACAAAGTTCATAAAACACATCTCTTGTCAGTGCACCTACACTTTGATCAGCCAACGGAACAGCTCAATACACACTGGGAAGAGCAAACCAGTTGCCTTTGCACAATGAAAATATGGGAAGAGGGACCAGCATATGCCATTGCTTTTAAGACCTTGGTGAACATCAGTCAGTAAGAATATAATCTATGCATCAGGACAGCTTGTGTTTGGACTTTGCCTACCACCATATGACTATGGCATCAGCATAAAATAGGTGCAAACAAAATCTGAATATAGCTTATATGCTTTCACTTTCTTCCTTCCAAATCAGAAAAAAAAATCATTTCAAAATTTGCCATCAGGACACCAGACTGAAACCCGCATTTCCACATCACCGTGCCACATGGGGGCTGGGAGAAGTCTGTAGATAGCATACTGTACTGGAAATGAAAGGACATGTTTAAAATCAAGCCCAATCCACACAGGCTCTATTCTCTTTCATTAAGAGGACCTTACATTGCATTTTCTCCATAAGGATCTGAACGGAATTTGAACTGTACTTCCTATAGACCTTCTGGACCATGAACCTACTCAGTTTTTCTTTAAGTACTAGCTCTTATTTAAAGGAGCTCAACTGCTCTACTTCAAAAATGACAGTTGTCCATGTAAATGTCGAAGCTTCATCAGACAGGCACTTAGTCACCCAACATAAACAATGAACAGTGAGCAACTTGTCAAGAATTCTGACACTCTGAAAGCTTCATGTTTAATTATTAATAACTAGTAAACAAACACAAAGTAATACAGGCTGGTTCATGGGTGACTAACCTAGACACTGCCAGAAGCAGAGCAGTAATCATGCCAATAAAAGCACATTGCCTGACTCACTGAATTTCTATTGTCAAAATATCAACTCTTCTCTTTCTGATAACTCCTTTTCCAGAAAGTTATGACAGGTGCAGTCCCAATCTCCTTAGGCTCCTCTTCTGAGAGGTATAGTGTGCAACAGCGCACTAACTTCCTTTAGTTAGGGCTTGGAGTATAGTTCTGAAGTCTCCCGCTTCTTTCTTCTTCCCCTCTGGGCCTTCTCTGTGTGGTACTTCAACTCTTGAGAGCAAGGACTTTGATTCCACGAGCAATGATTTACAGGAGTACTACTCACTTTGAACAGTCTTTACAAAAACAAGGCCCAAGAAAACAGACGTTGCAGGTGCTTCATACTGAACACTCTATCTTCACTCATTCCTCATTAAGACTAATATCACAGAAAACAGTGTTCTTTGCATATCCAAATCTTAAAACTGAAGCTAGTGTGGCACTTGGTTAAGTAAGAAATGCAGGAAGGAGCTAAAAATGTGTTTGCACCTGTTGGCAGGCCAAATCTTGCAGAAAAATGTCTTTGTTGAAAAATTCTTATAATACAATTCCTACTTGGAGGCAAGGTTGTGAAGAAGTGTAAATGTGTTCTATTTCTAAAGTAGCTAATAAAAGAGTAAGTTAGCAATTGGGTAATGCTGGATTAATAAGGTGTCTGAGAGTGAGCTTTCAGCGAGAAGCATGGAGATACAGCCTGTTTCAAATGATGTCTAGCACGAATACGGCCTTCTAGATGGAAAGTATGTCGAAGGAACTGTGGTCCACTGGAAAATGAGAATTCAAACAAACCGGAAAATGTCACTTGAATGCACTGATTTTATCAAATTCAAACATACATTCAAATACCAATGGTAAACTGTTTATCTAAATTAAACTACTCTGATATTACAGCAACACAGCATTTTGAGAAAAGCTAAATGATTCTTTTCAGTCAATGTCTTGATTGATTTAATTTTCTGGGAATTTTTACAATTTAGAATAAAACCAAGGTAAAAACCACTGAATTTCAAGCAAAGCAGAAGTTACTTTTTTCAGCAGCCTGTTTTCTAAAGACCCCATGCAGCTTATTTCTGTCTGCACTGTGTACTCCTGATATTGGCACTCACTAGCTCTTTTGTTTAAGAGAGGGAATATGGTGTGCTCACATTTGTTAGCATATTTTTTAGTATTCATTACTCCTGTACCTTTTTTTTGTATTGGAGACATTTGAAGTCAAGCAAATGTTAGGAAATTTTATTTTTAAACCTGAAAACAAATAAAGTGCAAGATAGTATTGTAATGGGGAAGATAACCATTCACAGTAACCTCAGTGATGATCATATTCATTTCCTCCAACAACTTCATTAAACTCCTTCCCCTAACCGTCCTAAAGGAATTCTCTTCCCTCTTGCTGTTTGGTAAGCTATTTTACATATTTATTGAGAATTATGCAAACTTATCAACATCACTTCTTCCTTCCTGTGAACTAAGTAGCTGGCATTATTTGTTGCCAGGAAAAATGTGAATGATTTTGCAATAGATTCCAAATATGCTGAAGAACAAACCTGTATGCAACACTCAAATTATTTTAAGAAACTATTCCCTGAGTTGGCTACTTCATTAGCTTATAGTGTGTAAGAGTCAAGCATGGTTTCTGTATTTTCCCTTCATTGCAACACAAGCAATGAAAGTAGCGTGGAGGGTCAGTGTGTGTGTGTCGTAAGAGAAGACTTCAAAGTTTTCATGAGGATTCCAATGAATTTTGCCATTTTCACATGCTCACACGTCTCGTGTCACTGCTTTCTCAACTGATGTTATCACTTTAATCAAAAGACCACAACTATCCAAAGCAATCCCTCAAACATTGCTCTGCTCCACTGAACCTGAAAACTTCATTGGATTGAAACTGGTTTAACCCAGGTTTGTGGGTTTGTTTTTCGTTTGAGTATTTCGTTTGTTAAAAGACTCATGTTTGCTTTACTTTAAACTACTTGCAGATTTGGAAGTAAATATGTAACAAGGATTTTTTTTTTTTTTTTTAACAGTTCATTTCCCATTCCAGGGAAATCTTTGCTATCTGGCTTAAGGTATAAGGACAGGAGGAGGACTTCGTTTTTACAGCTTCTTGAGGGGGTCCGCTTGGGAAGCAAAACTTTATCTTAGGCAACAGTATCCCAAGATGAAACAGGCATTTCACAATGCATGACTTGCTCAGCTTGAACTGAAAATATTGTTTTAAATTTTCAACAAACTGAAAAGAAAAACCAATCTTTACATCAATCATTTGATTGTGCTCCCTGCAGACCCTTCCATGTTCATATCCATCATCGCAAAACATTCCTACTTAGCAAGGGTCAGCACAAAGGCAGTGTAGGGGCCTAAGTTGCTACCACTGGCTTTGCTTCTTTTCTCCCATGCTTAGATATCCCCATTGGAGCAACTTTCAGTTATGCTGTATCATGCCTCTACAGGCCACTGGCAAAGAACAAGTCCTGCTGTTAGATGTTAGAACCAGATATACAGGGTTGTGCACCTGGGTCAAGCTTTACATAAGCAACAGCAACCAGCTGCACATTCACTGGAATTAGAACTGAATTGTAAACCATGGAATCAAGACCTTTCCAAACATTCACAAACCTGCTTGCTTTTGACAGACAACCAGGATCTAACAGCCATCTCAAAAAAAATCCTCGTCATCTTTCTTATAAAGAGCTATTCTTGATGTTTTTACAGATCCAAAGGCAAAAAGCTGCAGGGCAGTATGCAAGTTCAGAAGATGCAGACCACTTTCAGTGCCTGGTAAAGTCAACAGGAGCTCTTAACACCTTTCAGGAGTTGTGATGACCTCAGGGGCTTATCAGTTGAACAGCAAAGTGAGGTCATCAAATTCTAACCTTTATTCAGGATCAAGTCTACGACCAAAAGTTTGAGTGTTCTTCCCACCTCAGTGGGGCGTAGGATAAGCTTGAACAAACAGCTCCCAACCTCAGAATGAAGCCCCTCTTGCCCTTATACATAAGGTATAAATTCACAGAATCAGTCATCCCAACACCAACATCCATTAGCTACCTTAAAAAAAGTAAGATTGGCCCTAGAAAATGAAATACATGGAGATATGATTGCCAAAAGAATTGATGACAAAACCAGCCCTTAATATTTGTTAAGTTAATGCTTGAGTAATGCAAATACATTCCTTTGCAGCTATTAACAGTGTGTTTGTTCATGCTCTCATTTCCACCATGGAGCACAGGTTAAGGAAAATCTCAAACTCTGCTGAGAAGAAAAGAACTAAGGACTTCAGATTTTTGAAAATAAATGAAGATCCATGAAGACAGGTAAGAAAAAGCTGACCATTGTTTGCTACAGCTCCTCCTTTTTGAATGCAAACATTAATATCTCAAAAGGTATTACAGAAACATGAGCATACAACAGTTGTGTCAATGCAGATGTCAGAAGCTAAGATCCTTTGTTACATAAGTTGAATGATGGGACATTTGTGTTTCTTACACGTTCAGGTATTATTTACAAAGGAATATGAGTTCAAATTAGCAAATTCAAGGAAATAAAACATCTGAAAAATTCAAAACAGATAGAAAATTGTAGGATGGTGTTGAAGCTTGGTTACAAACTCCAGGAAATCTCCCCGGAAGACTGAGAAGCCACAGTATTGGCTCTCTGTGAGCAAAGATTATTATTTGTTTGTACCTCATCACAGAGCCTGATCCGCAGGAGGACTCATAGAGGATATCATCATAGTACTAGTACAGAAAATAACTATAATTCAATAATGATGATATCGTCAGCATAAGCTCTCTGACTGTAGAGACTTGCAGGCAGTGGTGGTTTGATATTTTTGTTACCCTCTCTTAAAAATTAGAACAGACAGTGTTCAGTAGAGGAGGCAACATCTGACTTGTTAGGAAACACCCCTGCTTCTTTGGAGATTGCCCATGTCAAGGGGTTTCTAGGTAATATTAAAAAGCTGACCTAAGATATGTATCTGTGAAATGTCCCCTAAAACTCTTCTTGGGAAAATCAGGAAAAGGCCTCACTTGTTGAAATGAAAAAAACATTGTGTCTTGTTTAATTGTCTTTTAACTTTTCTGGCCTGCTGCCAGTGAACGCATGCTCTCACTACAGATGCCAAACCAAATACCTGCTGTGGAAAGGCGACTAGCCAATGCGTGCAATGAAGCAATGCAATCGCTTCCTGTGCTTAAAGAATTAACAACTGGATAACTGGAAGACAATTAAGTCATGTGGCTAGTAATACTCTGTATGCATTTTCTTAGGGCCTGTGTAAGTTCGGAAAGCTTTCCATGTTCCAGTTAGGCCCATGCTAAGGATGCTGATGGATTTCAGAGTATCTTCAGACAGCAGCTCCTACAAAAATACCTGAGCTAAGGCCAGTAACTTGAGTGGTAGGACCAGAGCTACAGCTATACAACCTAGGTAGCAAAACCAGCTCATCTTTCCCTAACACTAGACAAATACACACTCTTTGGTGAGTTCTGTCACAGCTATGTTACAGATAGCAATAAAGACAGCCAATCTTAACTTAACTCAGGCACATCTCTGCCACCTGCAGCCAACAAATTACAGACACATCCCTAATGAAAAAGATACAGCAACATATGTGGAAGAATTCAGCCTTCTGAATTCTGACTGACACAATTCCGGCTCCCTTGTCTTTTCCTTACTTTCAAAAGCAAGACTGTCAAAGGTGGTGAGTGGAGCAGGATGGAAAAAGAATCAAAGAGAGCTCATCCCTCATCCAAAGCTCAGTATGTTTGTTGTGGTCAATTTGGATTGAAGAGTGCTCACCCACATTCTCACGAAAGGCAGCCAGAGGTGATCTGGAAGTCCACAGTTACAAAGCCTTGCTCATTCAAGTGGTCTCAGCTTCTGAGAGAGTCCAAGAGGTCTCCATTTCATGTGTGCCAGGCCCGCTTGCATGAGTATCGACTCATAGAATCAAGCTCTGTACTGCCTACTTCATCTCAGCATGTTTGTGACCTGATTACTACTAATTTCAGCACATGCCTCTACTGCATAGCCAACTGCTGAGTTTCACGCATTGCTGTTCTGTGTTCAAAACAGCCTCACACTTCAGACCCAAGGGATTTCTAGAATTTCCCCAGCAGTAACCACTATGGAGTTACTCTGCCAGTCCAAGCATTGTGAACAGTCATCTGAGCATAAAACCAAGCACCATCACGTAAACTGTCCTTACTCATGTGTACTGTCCAAGAACAATATGTAATATGACTGTATACAAATGACAGTTGCTTAATCCACAGATCAGTTCTCTGTATTTATTCTGAGTTGTTATCTTCCAATGTTATCTTCAATGACCTGCACTGGCTTCTCTGTGCACCATCCTTACTGCCTATTGCCTCAGTTTGCTACACCTGAGCAGATCCCTCTTCCTGGTAATACTACAGTGCAAAGCTCAGTTTTGCTGTTGAGCTTGCAAGGGCTGTATTTAGGAGAAAACTAGTAATAGGCACACAGAAGTATACGAGGGTGGACTACGGTATTTGATTCCCATAGGTTAAGTTTGTGTGTGTGTATCAACATAGCAATGCACCTAAGCAACTAAAATCTGTGTTCATTAGTGTTCTCCTGCACAGAATGTGGCACTTCCTTGAGACAGCCACATTAGGAGCGCAGCACCATCTTTGTGGTATTATAGCCTGAAGGGAATGGCAGCTCCATCCTTATGGTCTCCAGGAATCCCAAGAAAGATTCCTAGCTTTTCTGCTCAGTGATCACGACTGAGCACCTGTAGGCTACTGCCCACTCTTAACGGCTGTATTTCCTATTGTTTTCCTTAGCAATTTCCTTAGCATGCTCAAAGAGACCATGCCACCTGCTATTCCCTGGCTCCAACCTCTTCCAACATCACTCTACTGGTTTCAAAAAAAATACATGCAACTCTACCTCCTAGGGTCTACTACTCATATTACCATTTAGAAGGGTCACTCAGATGCAAAAATAGTCTGAAACAGCACCTCTACTACATCAGTGGAATATTCATTTTAATTAAAATTAATAACTAGATTAATTGAGCTAATTAATTCATTCTTAACAAACAAAAAATATAGCTGGCATTATATGACTCACCAGAAGGAAAGAGGCCCTGATTTAAAAATAAATGCTTCCCCTAATATCCCCACTGTAATACCCTCTGGACCCCCACAAAACCTTTATGTTCTCCAAGAGACCTACAGGTCTTCTTTATGTTGACAACTTCTGTTCTTGTAACATTTCCATTTCTCCCAATGGTCATATAAGCCACCTCACATTTCCCCAATTTCTTTCATGTTTGAATCGTAAGCTGGACAAGAGGCAGCACAGGAGGTGGCCAGCTCTAAGCTGTGCAGTGGCCTTCAGGCAGGAACATGGATTGGTAGCTGGCAAGGTAGACAGAAAATACGGCTTGTGCTGCAGTCTTTCCCTTGGTGGCAATGCTAGTTTGGTTCTCTCTCCCTGTCCACTACTGACTCTCCACAAACTTGTGGGAACTTCATACCCTTCAGACCCACAGCCCTTTCTAAAGATGGCCAAAAGATACAAACTGTACTGGAGGAGGGGAACTGGTGGGGAGGGGAGTGACAGAGCAGGCAGAAAGACAGTCTGATCGCCTAATTTCATTTTAAAACCAAGCTAAACACCAACAGCTTGAAAGGATGACACTAGCAAACTGCAGTTGAGGAGTGCAAGTTAGTCATTCCACATTTCCTGATTACATGGAGCAATCACCATTCGCTTATGACATACAATCTTCCTGCACTGATAATCTCCCGAGGGGCTGTCTGGGCCAGAAGCCATACGTACTATATGATCTGTAAAGAGGATAAAGCTCAGGAATGAGACCCTCTGTGCACCATCAGGTTGTCACCTAATTAAGCTCTCACTTGGACTGATTCATCCACTACCTCTTATCTGCTTTGAGTTCTAAGCTTTGTTTTGTTTTCAGACAATAAATCTTCTAATGGGATTTCTGTACTGTGATCCTCTGTAGTTTTAGAAATCACTTTACTTTGCTTTCCATGTTGGTATCCCTGCCAATACAGTTTTACCTACAGTTAACTCTTGTTCTGCCCTGTGGCTGTCCTTACAATACAATGATTACTTGGTTTTCTCTTAAAAAAGTAATGCCTTAGTTACAAGAAGCTACCTCTGTGTCAACAGTCTTCTAGTAAGGAAACTATATTCATTTTCCCCTGAAGATCAAGTCAAGCCAGTTCAAAGTAGTAACTGTAGCACTTGGGCTGAAGTCATTTTAATTCATGAATTCATCTCTCCTTCACAAACCACAAAAGCTTCCCCAAAATCTGTCTTTATCTGATTTTTCATTAGCTCTTACAGTTTGAGATATAAATTCCATATCAAACAAATATTTATTAAGTAAATAGGATGAGAAAGTTGGGGAGCATGAAAATCCAGGAAAGCACTTGCAAATCCAAATTAAGAATAGGGCTTCTACATAGAATCATAGAATGGTAAGGTTGAAAGGGACCTCTGGAGACCATCTAGCCCAACCCTAAGCATAGCCCCGTATAGGAATTGAACCCACGACCTTGGCATAAGCAGCACCATGCTCTAACCAACTGAGCTAAACCTGCCCTCAATTCCTGAATAGCTATCAATATTTCATAAATTAAAGTGACATTTGGGACAACAGTACTGATTCAGAAGCTCTAGGGATACACAAAGTGTGCAAGCTACTTGGACAAAGACCACAGCAGATTGACCTAGGAACAACTTATTTTGGTGAACTCCATTCATTTTAACGGGTACTCAGGGAGGAGAGATAAGATCAACTGGAAAAAAAAAAAAGAATTACAAAATTTTATTTCGTATCAAAGCTAAACATAACAAAATGTTTTGACCTTATCTGAATTAAACCTAAGAGTAAATAAGTATCTCTGAAACTTTCTGTCTAACTGAAAAGCTCCTACAGAACTACATTTTTGGTGGTTTTTTTGGCAACGTTTAACTAGCAAAATTGTTTGACTGTCGTGAAGACAGAGTGACCTATCTGTACAGTGTGGCTTGTAAGAATGGAGTTTAGGTAAGGAAATCTGCGAGACTCTGAGTTGCAGGTAAAACATACTCCAACTTTCCAAAAGACAGATGCAGAGAGGTATGCTAAAGGAAACCACCTCCACTGGGTGAGAGTGAGCAGTTGCATCATGGGGTTACCCAGCAAGGCAGGCTCCAGAGCTCAAATAATCTTTCTGCTTAGCACCCTGCACCAGGACTAACTGAAACCAAACTAAACAAGAGGCCTCTGTGATTACAGCTACGAAAGAAATGCAGGTTCAATCCAGGCTCGCCCCCTTCCAGAAGATGGAGCGAGCATCCCGGAGGTCCCACGCAGATACCAGGGACCCTCGGGCCATGTAGTACCCCACTGCCCTCCCTTGCACCAGAAAGGGCAGCTTTTCCAGGAGCCTCTCGGGGCAGCAAGAAGGACAGGGAGCTGCTCCCTGCCCTGCTCGTAAAGGGTAGAGCCCCAAGAGGTGGAAAGAGGCCAGCGGTACCACGGGACCTCTGGCCCAGCCCGGCCGCCCATAGACCCATCTGGCCCAACAGCAGTCAAAGGAGGGCAGCAGTCCAGGCCCCCCCCCCCGTGCCCGCCCTGCCCCACTCCGCGCACGGGAAATCCCCCGACAGCTCCCGGCCGAGGGATAAAAGCCCCGGCAGACAGCGAGGCTGCACACACAGCTCCCGCAGCGCCTCCACTGCCAGCGCCAGCCATGAGCCCGCACCTCTCCCTCCTCCTCCTCCTGGCCGCCTGCGCTGCGCTCTGCCGGGGTAACAGCGCGGGCACCCGAGCCGAGCCGACGCGTCCGGGGCTGGTCCCGGCCGGGGCCGCGGGGCGGCGGCGCCCCCAGCGCCCGGGCGGTGCGGCGGGGGGTGCTGAGGGCCGGGACCCGGGGGGCTGCGGGAGGCGGGCCGGGGCCCGCGCTGGCAGCGGGGGCGGTGCGGGGCCGCCGCCGGGACCCCCGCTCAGGCCGAGCCTCCCCGCAGGGGCGCCGCTGGCCGGGGAGCTGCGCTGCCGCTGCGTGCATGCCGTGACCGAGGTGATCCCGCCGCGGCGCCTGGCCCGCGTGGAGCTCGTCCCCGAGGGGCCGCACTGCGCCGTGCCAGAAGTCATGTAAGTGCCTGACCCCGGCCCCGACCCCGGCCCTGCTCCCGCCTCTGCGACCCCCTCACTCACCCTCTCCACTCGCCCCCAGAGCCACGACGAAGCAGGGGCAGATGATCTGCCTGAACCCCTCCGCGCCTTGGGTCCAGCTCATCATCACCAAGATCCTCAACAGGTACGTGCCGCGGGCCGCGGCCGCACTCCGCTGCGGGCGCTGCCCCGGGAGACGCGCCGGGAGGGAGCGGGCGCCCGACGCCGCCGCGGCCAGCCCGGCCCGCGCTGCAGCCCGCGCACGGCAGCAGCTCTCGGCAGCGGCGGGGGAGCCTGCTCGAAGGCCCCTTCTCCTCTGCTTATAAGCAAGTTGGAGGCCTGCAGTTGGGGATAGTAAATGGTGATATCTGTGCTTTTGGATTTTTGCTTTCAGCTGAACGCAGAACAAATGGTGAGGAACAGAAACTTGCTGGAAGGAAAATGACTTTCTGACCCTGGGACTTAAGGGACCACTGAATTTTTTCTCAGAAGGACACTGTATTGGAGATCACTCTATTTATTGAGTAGCTTAATTTAATGTAATAATATTAGATTGTATTTATTTAAATGTTTTAAGTACAATATAAGGTCTATCTTTAGTTTGGAGATTGTCTTAAAAGCACAATTTAATGTGTCATATTAAATTAGCAAGTATTAACTTGCTTTTACAGAGAAGTGCAGGAGGGAAGATACTGGGATTATTCTTAATTCTCTCAGTAGAAAATCTTTGCCTTGGTTCCAGCATCAGTGAACCACTGATGGAGCTTCAATATTAGCATGGAAATTCATTTCCATGCTACCCCCTTATATAGGGGGTAATGTCTAATTCACATGTAAATATTTATTTTACATAGCAGCTATGAACAGAGGAGGAAACTGCTGCCTCTCAAAACATATCTTAGTTTTGTTCTGCACATCTTACAGACATGTGACTGGAAAAAGCTTTCCCAGCTATCACGGGAAAGCTCTGCAGTCAGTGTGCTGTGCCAAAGCCAAAGTTTAACCCAGCAGTGCAAGTTCACCATCAACATCAAATTCCCTTCTCCTGCAAGACGTCCTGGTATAGGCAACACTGTTTATCTCTAGGTTTTGAATTTTGAGAGAGCTGGTGTTTTTTGCTCTTTGCAGCCTTAGACATCTTATGTCTTTTTTTTGTATGGCATAATGTCATGATTTATATGTAAGTGAAAATGAGGCTATGCTGAAGAATGTTTATTTATAATAGTCCATATTCATTTTTGGAATTGTATGCTTACAACTTCCCCTGCTCTTCATATTTCTGTCCAGTCAAAATTTAATGAGAAGGGGAAATCTAAACCACTTTAAGTGCTAGTAATTAAATGTTATCATGGTTAGATCACGTAATTTTTATTAAACTTCTCACAGTAATCTTTCCAAGCTGCCAAAGAAACCCTCTGGGTTATACAGTATGTATAATTATATATTAGGTATATTACTGTAACATTCAAAATTCAGAATAACTAAAGCAAGTAAATAAATTAAAAGCAAGATTTCTGTAATGGTTTATTACTATGTATATTCTAATTAACGGAGTTTCCTTTTTTGTTAATTATATTTAGTTTGGGGGGAGGTAAATAAATATTTAGTAAAATATGCCTAGTGTCTGTTTCCATTTACTAACACATCTTGCAACAGCAAATCTTGTCAACTTAGTTAATGGTTTGCATAAACTGTGCCCATCAAGATACTTTCACCACTCTAAAACTGCAACTGTGATTATTGATTCGCCCCGATGGGAGTTCTGAATTTGAACACTAGGACTGAAACTGTTTTGTTTGGTCCTATTTGCAGTAAAATGAAATGATTTGAGAAGTTGATGTGAAAAGCACCAGAGCTCCATTTTCCTCTCTTTACATTTCACTGCAGTGATCTCGAAGTGGAAAATACAGTTTGAGACCCTACTGTTTGGAGCAATGGAGCATTTCTTTCCTGCACACGAACTTAAATTTTTGTGTCAATTTCTGAATCCTCTTGAAATGAGGAAAAAGCAGCATTTCATAAGGCAAAACAGCATAAATCTTTTCTTTGGCAAGGCTATTAGGAAACATTTTCACCTGACAGCCCCTTGCTGTATTTAAAGCAAGCTAATGCTGCTACTTGGAGAAGCAACACTAGCTTTGTAGCCCCCTGCTACAAAGTCTCTTGCAGACTGCTTGTAGACCAAGGCCAAGAACAGCGTCTGTGAGATGTTTCGGGATGAAAGCCAGGACATTGCAGTCTGGATTGCATGCAGATCAGATAACATAGCTTCATCACTGATAATGGAGTTAGATTTGTTTTTGTGTGAAGCTGTGATATCTCTGGTATCTCAGATCTGTGATATCTGTGATATCTGTGATATCTCAAACCTAAGAGTCTCTTCTTTCTGTCTACCAACATACTTCTGTATTTTGCCTACTGCAGATGAGCAACATGCTATTTTCACTATATTTTTAACACATCTTCCATGAAGGCACAGCCAGAGGCAAGAGGGGGTTGGCTGTGGGTAAAGCAGAGGAGATACTATTTCAGCCCTGATTAGCTTGCCACTAATTCATTTTTCAGTCAGACTCAGACAGATACTGGTCCTGCTAATGTGTATGATTATTTCATAAAGTAAATCCCCAGCCTCTATGACAAATGTGACCAGGGCTGGAAGTTGTCATTAGTGAAACTGTTGGAGCATGGTATTTAAAGTGCTTACGGGATGTGCTTCGCAAATCACCTGATTGTTCCAGTAACAAACCTACCCTGCAGACGTGCAATCTGACCTGTGCGCATGTATTACAGTACCTGTTGTGGGCAACACCTGACATTGCCATTCCTAGTTCACACAGATGCAGCACTGCGTGCAGCTGCTTGATGTGACTCAGCTTTGCAAACCTTTTTTGGACAAGAATGATCCCTTTGCTGTATGTTTGCAGAGTGCTTAGGACAGAGGCTCCTGTCCCTGTTCAGGACACCAAGGCACTGTCTTAGCACAAATCTGGCTGCAAGGCCATCATGCCAAGCAAATTCTTGTGCTGCTGTAGGAAAGGAGGGCACGTTCCTCCTTTCCTCATAATTATATGGGCCAAGAAAGACTGGAGAGCTGAAAGTTCATAGGAAAGAAGCTCATTTTAGGGGTGTCAGCAGGATTTCCACGCCACTCCCATCTCTCCAGTACACATATACATATAAATAGCCCCTCGATGGCTAGATGTCCTTTTCACACTATCCTTGCTACAGGTCTGTAGCTGCTTTGGACAACAGAGTGATTTTTTGTCTGCACATCTATTTTGCAAATCTGACTAATGTATTTGGATGACTGCCTGGGAATGGAACATTACAGAAATCCAGTTTGACATCTGTTTGGCAGCCTCCAGTCTGGTTTTCTTAGAAAATAAGGCTTACTATGTGATGGAACTGCCTGGATGGTTCTGCATTCCTCTGTTCCCCCAACAACTTTTGAACATGTTGGGCATTTTCAAGGTATTAGGATCAAAGATACTGATTTTCTGGAAGTTTTCTGAAAGTCTATGAGTAGCAGTAGAGATTCCCATCGTGCTCACACTAAGGAAAAGACTGCAGCGTAAACTGAACTCTCAACACACTAGAGGACCTACAGCACAGGGAGACAGAGATGTTATGGATGCTTTAACTGTATGAATTTCCAACGCATTCTTTGGTTGGTATACGTATCTAGGTAGATATCAGAGAATCCAATCACAAACCGTAAGTCCATAGAAAACCATGTTTCATTAGTTCTGGTACTTGTTTGTTCAAAGCATCTTAATTGCTTGTTGCAATAATATTCACCAGTGGGAGCAGGGGAAGGTATACACTTCCACAATGCCTAGGAAGAGCTTAGCACTACTAGGTCTTCTTTCAATATCCTAGAAGGAAAACATCCTGTCATCTGTGCAGAGTGACAGGATGAGCTGTGCTGATTGCACATTTTCCTTATGTCACAACACGCATTTTTGTTCTCTTTGTGTCATCAGATAGAACTCTTGACACACTAACCTCCTCACAGATAAATGCTTTTAAAGTTACTCCTTCTCCTTGGGCTTCCCTGATTCATACTTACTGGTATGAGTAAAGTATCTGATCTGCTTCCCTTTCTTTTCCCTACTTCCAGGAGCCACCAGTGCAAGAGAGGAACATACCTACACCTTCTCATCGTGCTAACAGGCAATGGACCTGTCAGTCTACCCTATCCCTCACCAGCAACTAATGACCAAGTATTACTAACTAGTTGGGTCAATCAGAAAAGGGAGTGGGATCTCCTCATATCCAGAAAAGTCTGGCCAGGAGGTTGGGCTAATCCCAGCAGAAAAATTCAGCTAAGTGCCCAGAATGACGCAGACATAATGCTCTGAGAAGTTCATTCCTTCAGGATGATCCCAGATTATGTATTTATTTTCCTCTTAATTTTTTGAGAGTGTCTATGTAAGAGTGGCAGTATGGATTACATATTAATAATTTCTTCCGCCTCCCAGCCATAGCCTTCATGAAAGATTATTTTAAAGATTGTTTTATTAGTTCTGGAAAAAAAGGAATGATTTCATGATATTCTGAGCACCACTGCAAACTGCACGAAGACAGAGTGAATGATGCTCATCTAATGATTTTTCATCATCTCCTTTTTTTTCTAAAACACATTAATGGTAATATTTCTTTGAGCATATCCTGGTGGGGCCAGACAGGGAGGGCTGGCCTAATACAGCTGAAAGAGAAGCACCTGAGCAATATTCCTGGGCAGATGAGCCATTTTTTCAAGCCTTAATACAGCTCACATTTCTTTGCATTCAGTTCGTATAGCAACTATTTGCACAAGACTTTCCCAAAGCTCTAGCTTGGACTAAAGTTCAGGCCAGCTTTGAGGACTTCGATATGTCAGAGGATTAAGACATTCTAGACCATCACAAATGTTCTTGTGAACGTCAAATGAAATGGTTAATTACACCACAGGAAAATGACTGAGCAAACAGGCTTCTTCAGCCTCGTAAGTACTGCAGATGTTACATATTTGTCAACAAGCCACGGTTGGTCACTGAAGAACATTTCCTTTTTGGCATGGTGAAGCAATCCCAGGGCTTCTTTCTGCAGTGAGCTGCTGCTTCCCCAATGCATCACTGAAATTATTTCATTGTTACAAGCTACTCAATGCTCAAATATCCCTTAAAAAAGTGTACCTTGAACAGCTTATGTGCTGAATTGATACTGAATCAGATTGTAATTCACATTAAGAAAAGTCACTGACGAATGTATGTGAATGAAACTTTTCCTAGCTGAAGAATAAAAAAAATAATTGCTTTGAAAATCTGAACTGGCACAGACAGGTGGTACCAGGCCGAGGAAAACATGGGCACATTTTCTACTCAATTCTGTGAGACCTGAACAGATTGAGAACCACATCCCACTAACAGCTGTCCTCCAGAATTTGAACATGGTTATTTTTAATAAAGGGATGGAAAAATTCCCTGTTCACATGAAGTGTAACTTTCCTTGAAGATAGCTTGATTTTTTTTAGGGCCCTCTCAGTTTGGTTTCTTTTTTATGAAATCTCCCACTGGAAACAAGAAAGACTAGCAATTAGCTTTCCAGACGTTTGAGAAGGCAAGAAAAAGTTATTTAAGAACATACTACTGGAGTTGATGATCTCAAACTAACAGGACAGAAGTCACACTGAGGAGATTCTTGCTGTAGATGGAGTTTGTCACTGCTCTTTTACGATTTGCATATTTAGTGGCCAAACTAATCTAGTAATTGATATTGCAACATATTTTACTTTGCTCGGCCTGTTCCTGGATATAAATTCCTGTTGAAAGATTTGCTTAAGAGTGACATAGTTATCCTAATGGAATATGCTCTGTCCATGCAGATTTCTATGTGACACAAGTCTTTGACCACTCTCTAACAGAAAAATGGGCCCTCACTGTACCATCTGTAGTGATTTCTTAGCAGCTCTGCTACTGCTGACCACCATGAATCACCCCAAAAAGGGGTAAAAAGTAGGTGAGCTCCTATTGTTCTTACAGCTCTTGTCTACTTAAAATGGCATCCAAAGTCAGTGATGTAAAGTTGACTTGATCTAAGTCTTGTCGTTGACGTCAATGTGATGAGGACTTCATGCAATGGGCTTACTGCTGCTGAAGTCCAAGAGGGCTTTGCCTTGAATTTCAGCGGAAGAAGGATTGAGTTTAGAACTAGGCTGCTATTGAGCTGGTGCTTTCCAAACCAGAAAGCCTGTTTGCATAGAACATTGCTGAAAAAGAAAAACAAAATGACACTACAGGAAAGATTTCCCCAAATAAACAAAAGTCAGTATATAATGTCATATTTTATAAACAGTCACAAGACAGGAAATGTTTGTTTAATTTTTTCTCTGCCAAATACCTCAAGTACAGGAAGAAAAAAAGAATGCCAGAAAACAATTCACACAGAGACTATTCTTCTTACATATCTGATGGATCTAGAGCCACCAAGATTGCCAGGCCATAATGTAAGGAAAGGAGCTGTACCAGAAGGCTGAGCTGAAAAACTGCATCCTCACAGTACTTGAATCTGGTCATTTGCAATACGCTAGATGTTCAGCTCTGCCCCAACGGGAATGTGAAGCTGGGCACAGGAGAACAGTGAGTTCACATCAAGCTCCAAGAGGAAAAGAGTCAGCTCACTAACTGCAAGGCAGACAAACTGGTCAGTATGCACAAAAATACCTGCCAGCCTAATCGTGAGTATAAAGTTATAATGTTCTCTATTCTCATCTTCTCTCTTCTTGGGAATATTTTGCAAATAGGGAATTGTTTTGTGAGTTTCCAGATACCCCAGTAATAAAATAGTCCATGGAGTCATCTCCCCCCACCCCAGTTAAAGGAAATGAGGAGTCTATTGCTGCTCAGATTAAAGAAAAATGTTAAACTATTAAGTCTTCAATAAGATTTTAGAGGAAAAATTTTAAATCACTCTACACAGCCCAAGAAAGGACAGAAGCAATTCAAAGAGCTGGAGGAAATGAAGCGACATCCAGACTCTAAAGACTAGGAAGAAGGGGTGGGATTGCTGTGTCATCTTTGGACAGCACCTGCTCCTCATACTTGTGCCAGGAACGTCCAGCAAAATTTGAGCCTTGGCATCTTTCATTTGAGCATGACTGGGAGCACCTACAACCATTCATCCCTTTGCATAGCATTCAGGGCTCTTCATTTTTCAGCTAAGAACTAAATCAATAATCAAATTATTGTGCATTTGGCAGAAAACTCCAAACACAAATATTAAATGTGAACATATCCTCAGATGCACAAGACAAGTGACTTTATATCCCAGTCTCCACTAGCCTCTTGCAAGCTTAAGAACTTCAAGAGAACCTAGAGAACCTTTAATCCCCAAAATCTGGTGTCTAAAAACCAGTCCATTCCTGTATAAGTTTCTGTCCCTGGGTCACTGACATTGATGGGCTCCCTAGCAAGTGGAATAGGCTCTCCAGACACCTCCAGCCAGAAGCACTGGAGTAGGGACAGTGGCTGGGGAACAGAAACTGACCCCATAGCCTGATCTTGCTGTCTCACCCCGAATGTCTGTGCCCACATACATCCCCACTCAACACATTGTGGGGACATTCATTCTGTTGCTGCCCTGGGAGCGGGTTCATTGCCGCAAGAACCACCAGGTGGGCCACTGGAGGCTGCCTCGTGTCGGGCAGTGCCGCACCGTGCCTACCTGTTAGGGCATAGGAAAGAGAGAGGGCGAGCAGTGGCCGCCCGAGGATGTGCGGGGAGGAGTGAAAGATACGTGACACGTGTGAATCACATTTCTCCTGCCCGACAGCTCCCGGCCGAGGGATAAAAGCCCCGGCAGACAGCGAGGCTGCACACACAGCTCCCGCAGCGCCTCCACTGCCAGCGCCAGCCATGAGCCCGCACCTCTCCCTCCTCCTCCTCCTGGCCGCCTGCGCTGCGCTCTGCCGGGGTAACAGCGCGGGCACCCGAGCCGAGCCGACGCGTCCGGGGCTGGTCCCGGCCGGGGCCGCGGGGCGGCGGCGCCCCCAGCGCCCGGGCGGTGCGGCGGGGGGTGCTGAGGGCCGGGACCCGGGGGGCTGCGGGAGGCGGGCCGGGGCCCGCGCTGGCAGCGGGGGCGGTGCGGGGCCGCCGCCGGGACCCCCGCTCAGGCCGAGCCTCCCCGCAGGGGCGCCGCTGGCCGGGGAGCTGCGCTGCCGCTGCGTGCATGCCGTGACCGAGGTGATCCCGCCGCGGCGCCTGGCCCGCGTGGAGCTCGTCCCCGAGGGGCCGCACTGCGCCGTGCCAGAAGTCATGTAAGTGCCTGACCCCGGCCCCGACCCCGGCCCTGCTCCCGCCTCTGCGGCCCCCTCACTCACCCTCTCCACTCGCCCCCAGAGCCACGACGAAGCAGGGGCAGATGATCTGCCTGAACCCCTCCGCGCCTTGGGTCCAGCTCATCATCACCAAGATCCTCAACAGGTACGTGCCGCGGGCCGCGGCCGCGACTGCTCTCTGGGATGGGGACTCATGCCATGCAGCAGCCAGCTCTAACACAAGTACTTTGGAAGGTTAAGCTTAGCTGTAGCCTGGATTTGAAACCAGCATCAACAGTGCTAGACTAACAAGCCGTGTTCTGCTAGTGATTCCTATGGAGAATTCTGTTCAGTTACACCACAAATTGGCCCCAGAACTGACTTCTTTGGAAAGAGAAACCCTAGAAGGCCAGGCAGGGTATCCACATCAAATGCCTGATCAAATGTGAATCCACCTGCCATCATAAGGGCCAATGCAGCCTCTGCCTAGTAGACAAAGCCAATGCCATAGTTTTACCATCATCATCATCATCATCTTTTGCAGATGACCTATCTCCCGTGGGGCTTGCAAAAGGTCTCAGGTATCTGGGGCATGTAAAAAGCCTTAGTGAAAGGTTTTCTAATTTTGCCTTAAATGTGATATGAATTCTGTCTGTTGCAGTCCACATAAGCAGCTCTGAGGAAAGAAGAAACAACTCTAAATGAAGCTACCTGTATTTGGAAGAAGATACTGAGAAATGGATGCTGGAAGGAGATAACAGGCGAAGTCTCTGCCTTTGATGAACTTGTAGACAGCAGTTCTACATTCAATCCCTTTAATTCTCTCCACTCCTCTTGTATTTATTATTGCCTATTTTTATGTATGTATTTATCGACTCAGCTAAAATGATTGAATCAGTTTGATAAGAAAGCACATGCTTTGCTAGGCACCTCTCTGGGATTTTGATGCAGTTTTCACTGTTTGAGAAGTCTTCTCACCTTTGTGCAAGCTCCTTCTCTCCTAATATTTTTTTCAAACAAGTTCTTATAAATAGCATTAATATAAAAAAAGATGTGTCCATTTTGAGGACCACTGTGTAAACGACATCTCTGTTCAGATAGTCTGATAGAGATTTGAATGGGTAGTGTTGTTATTCTGAGTGCTGTTTGGCACTTGCATTTTAGTCCGTATTCAAGATTACAACAAAATAATAACTGATTAAAGCAAGCATAGTACTGTGCTATCATGCTAAATCTGTTGCCTCAGGTGCACAAATAAGCCTTAGGCTCAGAATGCTTTGCTAAGTCTTTTTTTTCCCCTCCCCATAACTTACTAACCTTTACCATATAATATCTAGGATCTTGTTGTACACGATAATGTACAATGAAATCACAGAAAGCTTGCTCCCAAAGTCTCCATCTATTCTCTACTTACAGTTTTAGGAATTTGCATGAAATTGTGGGGTTGCATAGTTGGTTAGTATGCTTCAATTTTTTGTTTCTAACAGGATTTTTTTTTAGTTAAATGAGTTATTAATTATTTGGTATTTATACATGAGATGTAAAAGAGCAGTAATGTTCTGAAGAGGCTTAGATATTTTATGTCTTACCTGTATGACATACTGTCATAATTCACGTGGAATAAGTAATTTTCCTTATTCTGCTTTAAATATATTTATTTTAAAAGGTGGATTTATGTAATGATAACATAATGAAATCCAATGCAATAAAAATATTTACTTGTTAAAAAATACTTTGTGTTTTTCAGTTAATCTCATACTATAATGGGCAGGTGTGCCTGTGTAAGTTCGGCTGTCCAAGAGGCAGGGAAGCAGTCACCTATGTATATGCGCAAGGATTTTTAGGCAAGGTGTAGTCCAATTTTATGGGAAGTTTTGGGATACTTTGTACTGAATAAACATGCTTTTAGATGCAGTGGTCCACTATTTTAATCCTTCATTTGCAGTTGCCTTTGTGAAAAGATACTACCATAGAATGGATGTACTGAATCAAAGTAAAGCCTGAGAGACTGCAGGAACTTGTACTCTGCTTTAACTTTAATTGGGGCCATGCTTAAAAACAAATATGTTTTGCTGTGTGGGAAGGAACAAAAGTCTCTGCTGCAGTAGGATACCATGACAGTTTCCAAGTGAAAACTGTAAATTTGTTTTCACAAAAAAACTGATCTGATACCAGCTGTAATAAAGAGTCCATATACCATTTAAAACATAGATTTTCTGTCCCTGTTATTTTCCAAGTGTTGCTGCAGGTATTTTTATAAACAATAGCTCAGCCAATAGGTACATCACACTATTTAGCAACAGCAAACTCAGCTGTTGTTCGCTCATGGAATTTCAACAGGACATTATATGAAGATATAACCATATCCTGGCCTTGCTGACAATAGGAGTCATATAGTGTTCTTCAATGAATATTGAAGAAAGATGGCTCATCTAGAACTACGTATCTTCTTAATACAGTCTAGGTTTTGTTTGAGAGAATTCAAAGAAAAGCAAATTCTTGTGAAAAAGTTTTGTCCTTGTTCCTTATTTCTTCCTCTTTACCTGGAAAGTCAGATTATCTTGTGGCACTAGATGTTACATTTTTCAGGTGTGGACACAGAGAAAACTATGAATTTTTAAAACTTCTTGAGGTGGTATAAAATAGCTTTTCCCTCTGCAATGCCACAATTTTAAAGTTCAATAGTGAGGCTGTTACAGTTAGGAGACAGTGTTACATCACTCAGAAAAGGAGAAATTCTTTTTTTTAAGGATAGCATATTCCTACTATCGGTCTCGAAGAGAAAAAATCTTACTACATTTAAAATATGTCCCAGGGACAAGAATTTATTTTACTTGACTTATCCATTAGATAAGTGCAGTTTGTTAAAAGTACAACATGGCTAAGAAGATGTTCTGCATCTGAGAAGAATATTGAATCCAATTCATTCATGTCTGCAAGAATTAAAGAGATAGGAAGTTAGGGGAGAAGGTAAGCTGGACAAAGATTCATATTAAAAACAAATCAATAGAGAATTGAGGTTGGGGCAACTCACGTGTATGCCTATACAGTTATACACATATGTGTATACGTACACATACTTCTACCTAGATAAACTACATATTATGAAATCACAAAATGACTGGAGTTATAGATATTCTACTACACAACTGGCTATTCCGTTTGATCATAACTTGAATTACCTAGAATTTGAAGGCTTTTCATGAAATGGCTAGTGTTACTGGCACAATCATATGGTGAATGCTGGCTGTAAGGAAAATAAGTAGCTTCCAAATGACCATGATGCTATTTGGCAGCCAAAAATATTCAGAGAGTTTCCCCACTCAGTGCTCAGTTCTTCTCAGATAGCCAAGACTGGAGTTGTTATTTGCTGTCTTCCCCAAAAACATTTTCCATTTCAAAATTTATCCTAGTAGACTGTTTCCTTTTTCTCTTTTTTCTTATACTATTTTTCCATTTTTTTTAGAGAACAAACAAGAAATGTTACTCTCCTTCCTCTCCACGGGAATCTTATTTACTATGCATTTAGGTCCCTGTGCCACTTGGCACCTCAGTCAGAGGTATCCCTTCAAGAATTCAAGCAGGTCATCTTCAGTCCCAGGCATAATCAACACTTCTGGGTATCAAAGCTCTGCGACTATTCACTTTGTAAAAACCCTAAAATTTTCCACTGTTCTAATAAATAGCCTCAGTTGTGAAAATAAGCTTAGATCTGTAAATTGACATGCATTACTGTATAGTTTTGAAAGCAAATGAATTTCTAAATATATATTTTTGAAAAATATTTTTATTCATAATTTTGACTTAATAGTTCAGAATACCGGTAATTAGGTACTTTATAAAATTGTTATCTATTGTTTTCACTCACCTTCTAAAATGACCATTTTAGTCATTTCATGAAATTACCAATTTCACAATATGCCAATACACACATACACACAAAACCACACACATCTGTTCATTTTGTGAGCTATCATTCTCCTACATAAAGATGCAAAATGCTTCTATATTGACCAGATAGAACTTAGTGCTTCAATTTCAGGAGTCCTTTCTAAATACAGTATTTTAGGCATATCAAAATCACAAGTAATTCTTTATAATAGAAAGCAGATTTGGATTGGGATTGAAAGCAGCATATATTAAATGTGTCTGGTCATATACCGGGAGACAGTACTCAGCCATGTGGCAAATGCATGCTTTTTCTCTCTGGAGAGACATCAAGAAAGCATTGGGAAGAAGAGATCTGAAAAAAGAGATGTGTTCAAAACGGTTAAATGCAAAAGCATAGTAAGAGACAGTCTCTCTGCACTGAATTCTTGACATAAGCACAAGCTATCTTTTACATGCTCACTTTGACTAGAAATCCAAAGGGACTTGCGAGAAGGAATTAAATCATTCTCGACTAAGAAGAACACAGCAACACCAAGGAGGGCTAAGGGCACAGAACGGCTCATAGGAAGATGGTGGCTGTTCCCAGCATTTTCACAGCTTTTGAGTGTGTGTGTGCATGTATGATTGCACAAGCAACTCAAATCCTCATTCA
Organism: Rhea pennata; assembly: GCF_028389875.1. Taxonomy (NCBI): domain Eukaryota; kingdom Metazoa; phylum Chordata; class Aves; order Rheiformes; family Rheidae; genus Rhea; species Rhea pennata. The sequence goes on from NC_084666.1 coordinate 73,165,306, forward strand.
ACCAAATCCTGATACAAGCATTATTAGCTCTCATTGAAATGAATGGGAGCCGATTTCCTTACTGCCTGAAATGATAAAGTTAAGCATAGGTGTAAGTGTTTTCTAGCAGTGCCTCATATTTAGAGGTGTTGAAAATCCATATCTGTTTAAAATCATTGTTTTTATTATTGTTTTTCTTATATAATACGAATAGATGCAAGAAGTCAAGAACTGTTCTCTGGAGCATGGTTCATGGCCATAGAGCTAAACTCACTTTTTCCAAACACCAATGTGTCTGTATTCACACTGCCTATTTGGAAGAGTCCCTGACTCTTGCTGTCCCCTGAATGTGCTGGGCATAATATGGGACAATGGTATTTGGCACAGGCCAGGAGTGTGCCAGGGAGCATGCTAATAATTAAATAGCCTGGATAATCTCTTAATGTTGATCAACTCCATATTTAAGCCTTATTTAGTCTGTTAATGTAAACAGAACCCTGTTACCCCTTGCCTTACATATGGTTTCGAGTTTTCCAGACAGAAACGGTTCACTCTGTGTTGGATCAGCAATCTAACTGCAAGGTGGTCCTGACATCTGAATACTCCCCTGATCCCATGAAGGCTTACCTAGCCACACTGACAGAAGACCCACAGGACTGAACTCCTAACATAGACATAGCTATATGCAAGATACTACTGAAGATCATGATCTTAATATGATAATCCTCTTACTTCCTCATTCTATCCAATTAATACTTTTTATTTTCAATTAATTGCAATTTAATTAATCAGATTTACATGAATTGTCTAATAGTAGGTTGATTCTGCTTTGTATTTCAGCTCTCAAGAGAGAATAAAGCAAGTAGTGAGCTAGAAATGATAAGAAACGAAGCTTAATATCTTTCTTACTGCTTTAACTCCTACTTTAACATCCTTGAAAAGCTCAGATTTTAAGTACTTAAGCATCCTATGCAATTCTTTTGTTATTCTCTTCCAGTTCATCCATCCCACCTCAGCCGGGAGTCTGAATTGGTTCTCATACCAGCTTTGCCTGAGTGTAATTCCACTGACTTCACTGTGCTCACTTCTGAATTACACCACTGAAGGGTGATTAAAATAGGACAGGGCACATGATGCTCAACTCTATAAACAAAACAGCTGAGCAAAAAGTTCATTCTCTCTTAGTGCTTCACTCTTTTCTTGGAATTAAGAAAAAGTCACAGCAAGCACAGTGGCTTCCACATACAGCCAGGTTATGGGTGTGTTAGCATATCTGCACACTGTTTCAGCTTTCAGCTCAGATTTTTCCTTTTTTTTCAGTTGTGCAAAAAGGCAGGAACAAGAAGTAATTCTATCTGCATGTGCCTGTGCTTGAGAAGCAAATTTCAGAGTGTAACAGTGTCAGCAGTCCCATGTGGGTCTGGAGGCACAGCTGAGTTTGTTTTCAGTTCACTACAAGAAGGCACGGAGAGCAGTCATGGAGAGCAAGATTGTAATCTCTCTCCCGATTCTTGCTTTTATGAGCTTCTTTCCTGGTAAGAAAATTTCACTTATTCTCCTTATTCTCCATATTTCAATTTGTATGCAATATAGTCAAACTAAACAGGAGGTTTTCAAGGTGTGTAGGACTTCCATACTCACAATAACTTTGAGGTAGCAGATTGAGGAAAATATATCCATGGACTGTAGGAGTGGGCCTATTTCTTGTCTCCTATTGTTCTTCTGCTAGCGGAGATTCACTGACATTGGTGAACTTGTCCCTTACATAATCGTGATCAAAATGAGATTAAAAGCAGGGCCTGAAATGGGATAGACTGCAATAACTGTGGCATGTTGCATTATTATCACTTTTCAGGGTGCTTTTGTGATAACAGCCCCTACAGATGAGAGCTTGGAATATTCAGCTCAATTTTGAGTTAATCTGTTTCTACTCCACAGCCATCTGTTGGAGCTCCTTTCTGAGAAGCATCAGGGTAAACAAAAACAAAGTCTGCTGCAAAAGTCCCAGAAGTATCTTGTGGGCAGAAAATATGCCAATTTTAAGGGTCTGCAGTGCTTCCAAGCTTCTGCATCATGTGCATGTATGCTCCAGTTGCAACATAGCTTCATGCTGGGATGACACACATGTGCACATATCTCTCCTGGGACAGAACAGAGCTGGGATATGCTATGGCCAATCTGAAAAACATACAACTGGAGAATAGAATCATAGAATCGGTAAGGTTGGAAGGGACCTCTGGAGATCATCTAGTCCAACCCCCCTGCTCTGCAGGGTCACTTAGAGCATGTTAGACAGGGTTGCATCCAGGCAGGCCTTGAAGATCTCCAGAGAAGGAGACTCCACCACCTCTCTGGGCAACCTGTTCCAGTGCTCCGTCACTCTCACAGAGAAGAAATAGGACACCGTTTCATACTCCCCTGCAGTCAAAGGCTGGCACATCCTTTGGGAATCGTATTTTCCTTTGTAGAGTCTGCAGAAGGGATATTCTAAACTTAAGACAGGGCAATGCTGCTATACTGTGATGCTCTGTGCTTCCCAGAGATTGACTTTCACGTGCATTTGTTCCTGCTTTCTATCAGGCAGGGAGGAAGATGTTGCTCTGCCAGAAGAACCATCAGCAGTTTTAGCTGGACAGAGAATGAATAAAGAAGGGAAACAGGTGGATGATCATGTAGAGGTATAAAAACTAGCACAAAGTGAGGTGAAAGGGTTTGCTTTACCTGTTTGATCTATAATTCACTTCTCCAAAGCCTGCCATCTAAATGGAGTAAATATTGGACATGGCTCAGACTCCTGGTCTTTGCAGTTGCAGTTTGGTATTAAGGGATGTAAAGACTATCCACAGTAATAGAAGACTGATGAATAGGCTGGGATTTCAGCTCCTGTGGCTTTATTCATTTTAGTAAGAACCTCTTTGTCTCTTGCATCTAGTTATCTGGACCTTATCTTTGCTGCTTGTTGATGCTGCCTTAAACAGTAGTGAATGCCCCCTTTCAAATATATTCCATAGTTCAAATATCAGGAATTTCAAGCTGACAATGCAGGTTATCTTTGTAGGAATAATGGAGAAATGTTGTGATTGTACATTTTAACCTGTGATATGCTGACCTGAAACCAAAAAGATATCCCAGTGTCTGTAGAGAGTGAAGCTGGGAAAGCCCTGGACTTAATGGTTCGTAATTTTAGGTAACTTACTTCACCGCTCTGCTCAGTCTCTAAAACTGAGACAAAACTCTTTCACTTCACTAGGGAAGTGTGGGTTTGGAAGGGCTGTCAGGCAACAGCAAATCCAACCCTTGGTCTTGCGTGTTGTACAATTTATGGCATACTCTGACTAAACTCCATCTCAAAGCTTGTTAGGTTTCTTGCTCCTTGTACTTACACAGAATGGCTTCTTCAGAGGCCCCCACACATTTCCTAACATCTTGATCATGCTCTTTTACACCAAGTTCCAACGTTGACTTTTAGCCAAAATAGATTTCACCTCCGAGTTGTAGTCACAGAGAGCAGTTGTCTGGCTCTTCAGTTAGCTTTTTCTTCCTCTCATAAGATAGGTCTCCCACATTTCTGATAATTTCAGTATTCTTTCATTGCACTTGATGTTGTGGGATGCTGAGATAATTATGGTTATAACCACAGCCTGCATTGTTAAATGCACAAAATCTGCAGATGTCAGATACATTGTTCTCCCTCAGTGAAGGTACTACCTTAAACTCACAAATAGCGATTGATTTACACATTGAAGTAACAAGTTTTTATCCTTTCTGCATTCTTTACTCAGTTTCTTTACTGTTAGTTTGATTGAGTTCCAAATATGATGAGCTTCCCTCTCCTTTCCTCATAGGGATGATGCTGGCAGCAGAGCTGCGGTGTCACTGCATCCAGACTGCCAAAGGATTAATGTTGCCAAAGCACTTGGCCAACGTAGAAATCATTCCTAAGGGCCCACACTGCCACACAGTGGAAATCATGTAAGTAAAGCCAGTAGGCAATAGAAGGTAGGTCTTATGAATGCTGAAAAGTTGGCAGCCCTCGAGCATAAAACCTTCTGCCTGTCTGCATTCTCCTCTGACCTCCTCAGGTACCAAGGTTAATTAAAGTGAAATGTTTATTTTGTTGCAGAGCAACACTGAAGAACAGCCAGCAGATCTGTTTAGATCCCCAGGCCAAATGGGTGAAGATGGTAATTAGCAAGATTCTACACAGGTATCTGTCAGAATTATCTAGCAACTGGAACTGTTCCACCAAAGGTCACTATTTTCTCACTACTTTCAAATAGCTTTCCATGTATTCCCTCTAGTATAAACACCAATGCATATGTGATCTTCAGTGCTCTTTCTCTGAAAGCCAATTGAGTAATGAAAGGAAAATAGGAGTAGAGTTAGCTGATCTTTGGACAAGATAGAAGCAAGGCTTACCTCATATATCCCTGTAATTAAAAACTAACAACCAGACAAACTGTTATGTGTCACACATTTCAAATGAGTATATTAATCCATGGTTCCTCAGGACAGTGTTCTGCTCTGTAAGAGAGCCAAGGACAACATTTGGGCTTTGGGGAGGAATACTCCTGAAAGCAGTACAAAAGGATTGCCCAGAACTGCCCCACACTGACTGGTCTGCCCAAGATTGTCACAGGATGTGACAGGATTCACAAGATGTGGAAAGATCAGTAGAACAAGCTTCTCTTGTGCCTATAGGTGGCCTTGGAGATGAATTACACACCATACCTATCTGTGCAAGTTTCTTTTAGAATAGTTTTAAGAGACTTCCCATCAGTGCAAATTAAACAAATGTTCAACCAAGAAGAATCAAAAAAGAAAAAACTTTTTTTTTCACTAAAAGAGAGTCTGATTTTTTGTTCTGTTTTATATGTTTGTAAATTAATCTCATTGTATTGTGCCTGTGCTAATTCACTACAATATCTGCATTACAGTTCACTCAACAAACAACATCAGTAAAGAAAACAAGCATCTCTGCAAACAAGCCAAAGCTGCATTAAAATGCTATTAGCCTTTTAAGTGTCTCCAAAGTCAGGGTATTCGCAGCTTTACTTTGCTTTTTCTATTCTCACTTCTCTCCATGCACAGATTTTTAATTTGTGAAAGAAAATGCTGGACACAATAGCCTGCCACAACACTAGTAGACTCGGGCATTTTATGGCAAAATTTTACACCGCACTTTGACTGCAGAAGCATTTAGAGCAATATCCTATTCAAACCCCAGCCTCACCCTAGTCAGTGGGAAACACCAGGGATTTGGCCTTTGCTGAACTGCTGGCTATACCAAATCCTTTGTGAGTTTCATCCTATAGGGTTATGAAGTACAGTTTTGCCTAGTTTAAGAGGGCATAGTTTTCAAAGAAAAGAAATAGTAACCAAAGGAGACTCTCACTGAAAGTTAAAAAAAAAAAAAGAAAAAAAAAAAAAAAAAAAAAAAAGGAGGGAGGAGGAAAAAAAGGAGTTCTCCAATATTAATAAACTACTTGCTTAGAGACAGCATGTTCAATGAAGTGAAACAAATGATGTAGGATTTCAGTGTTTAAAAAACGAGTTTTTTGGTCTTATGTATATTAAATAGATCACTAACTTTAAAACAGCTGAATTGTAGTAATTCTGATTTTGTCACCAAATATGTCTGCTACAATACTATAGAGTCTATAGTGTAATATATAATACTCTCTCTATAATATATACTCTCTATGTAATATATGTTATATTGTACGTAGTACTCTATAAAATTCTGTAGACTCTTCAATATAGAAGGTTTTTAGTAGCCATCAATTCAACTTTTCAGAAATAAAATAGAAAGAAAATGTATAAGAAATCTATCTAAAACTTCAAGCAGGATGAAATGTGTTCAGGGTTTTGCCACCTGCATACTGTTGTGAGGATTTATGCATAGTATACCAGGGGCTGAAAAGTAAAAAAAAAAAAAAAAAGTACAATAAATACAATTCTGTGTGACTATGCAAAATGTACAATAAATACAATTCTGTATGATGTATGCGATATTCTGAATTGCTATATCTGTTTTTTACATGGAAATAACCTAGATTTTAAATTCACTTTCATTAATGTAAGTATTTTGCTAAAAATATACTTGCCATTTAAATAGTATGTTTATTACTATCTTTTTTTCAAAATGAAAAATGCCTTTTCTCCATCTGAACACAAGATACATTTTTGGTTCTTATGTACACAAAACATCATTTCAACATAATTGTTGAAAACTAATTTTGTAGATCTCCAAATAAATTTGAGAGATGTCTTCTCAGCTGTGTAGCATGACGGGCTATTTAAGGACTGCCTGACTAATTAGCAAATGGGAAAAAAAGAACAAAAACTAGATTTTCCATTAAGACTGTATGTTTACAGATAATTGAGAAAAAATGTTTCCTGCAAGAAGATTTTTCTTCCAAACATACTGAAAAAGATGCTGAGTTTCCACTCCAGTATTTGGATCAAAGCAATATTTAATTCAGATTTAACTGAAATATTGCAGGTGGTTTTGCTTAGTTTATGTTGCCAACAGCACATGTTGGTACTGGGAGCACATTCATATCGCAGGAGGAGGTGCTACTGAAAAATGTCTGACAAAAGTAGTTTTGTGCTACTCTGTATGCTATATGCAAAACTGCAGTTTTGGATTCTAACTCTTGTCTCTGCAGAGAGCCAATGACAGCGCTGATACAGAAGATTAACACAATCATAGAATCAGTGTAATTACGATGTAGAGAAGAAGCAACTGGATCTCCTAGTATGAACCAAATCCCTAGGAAACAAAAACACATCTGATACCCAAATGTCACTGCCGTTCTCTGGACATCATCTTAAAAAGATTTAAGTACCGTGCCCCCACATCTGCTGTTAGAGCCTTTGCTCCTTGGATACTTAGAAAAGTTCTTTGAATTTCTAATCTACCTTTGACCAGAATTGATTAAAAATCTCTTGATATTTTTCTTCTGTAAACTCTCTGCACAAATGGTTCTTTCCTTCCCTCCCCAGTAATGCATCTTTAAAAAGCCCCCCATTAGCCCTTCTCAACAAATTCCTTTTATCTCTTTACAAAATGTAAGCAGTTCAATCTTCTAATCATCTTCAGAATTCTTCTCTGCACATACATTGATTTAAGTTATTCTTTCTTGAACATACATAATGATTTTTGAGATAAAACCTTGATCTTGTCACAAAATGATGATGACTGATTGTAAAAATATAGATTGCTGTGATCATTTGCATGGCAATTTAATTGCACTGTAGATGGCCATCCGGATATAACAGACAATTTTTTTTCTCAAGTAGTAGCTAATCTGTCTCACAAAGGCTACTGATGTGAAAGAAAAATAGACATTATTGTTATGACGCAAGACATAATGTGTGCACAGAGTGGTAAAATTCCTTCAAGATGTGGCTTAACTCTCAGCGAACCAGCTGCCGGACTCTGAGTTGGTAAATGAAACATACCAAGTCTGGGTCACTTCACAGCAGCGAAATTATTGCATAGCAACCTTTTCTGTCTTTTGGCATCTGTGATAAATGTTGCACTTTCATCTGAAAATGACACAGCTAGAGCCATATTTTTAGCATGCCAAGGGATATGAGAATTGGGGGACAAACATATTGTTCCTTTGAGCACACCTTTCAACACACTAGTTGAGTGTCTGGACCATGCCAGTTCAGGAGCCACGCAGTCCCCCAGGAGCCAGCTCTCACACAGAAACCTCAGGGTTTCTGGTTTCTGTTCTGTCATTGTAGAAATAGAGGGTGCCTTTCAGACTGCAAGTCAGAATGAAGCACTTGGCAAGTTAAAAACAAAAGATTCATGAGAAAAAAATTAGCAAGTACGAGAGCCTGAATTTATTTAACGGAAGCAGAAAGCGCCTCATAGGCAGATCTGCTAAAATAGATTCAATAGATCTAATTGTATTTACTATGCCTACTCTGAATGCACTTAAATTTCATTTATGAAAAAATAATCCATTCCCATATGGGTATTTTTGTTATTGGCAGGCATCTTGAGCTCTTTGTCCTTGATAACAGAGTCAATGAGCTAAAAAGGTGTCTATTCTCTCTCAGCATCAACGAAATCAATCAGCGATCTTATTTCCTGTTAGGGAAGCCTCTGCAACAAAGTTACAAAACTTTGTTCCTAGCAGTATTTTGCAATCTTCATTGCAATAATAGCCTTTCAATAATCAGTTCTATAGAAAAGGGGTAAACCTAAATCACAAAAATATGCCATCATAAAAAAGAGAATGTGTGAAAAAAACTGCTATGACTTTGTATATTGAGATTCCCACTATGTTATTAAAGTTCTGTACTGGGGATGGATGTATACTGCAGTGCTCTGATAGAATATATTGGAAGAAGAACATAAGTAATTGAAGTGTTTAGACCTAAGAAGGGTATTTCTTTAAGGCTGCGTCTTCCAATAGGAGACGCTGACACATGGAGCAGTGTCCATTAATGTTGTTACCTTTAGTAAAACATATCACCTACTAATAATACAGTGTTCAATGCACTCTGCACTGCTGTGTACAACTGTTCCAGGGTTCAGATGGGTTTGTGTGTGGATCAGCAGCTGTGAAATGGCATTTCTGCTGTCAGCTGGCTTGAGCAAAATTGAATCATCTTACATCATCTTACAATCTCCTCATGGGTCAGTGGACCATTTATAAGGGAACTATAAAGATCAGTACATTGAAGCTATGATGTACCTCATGGTCATATCATTCCATAAAACTTAAGCCTGATATTGATGCCCTTCATCACAGTATTTGAATGACTTTCAAAGAAAAGTAATAGTCTCTGTTAGACCTCATGCAGTCTCTGGTAATTTCTCTTGAGAGGAAGAGCTACAAAGTCATTATAGCTATCTTTGTCCAGCAGTGGTAATGTGAACAGCAGGCTACTGGGTAGAAAACAGAGATCTTCCTAAAGAAAATGTAGATGAGATTTGGAATAAGGTGGCAGTGCCATATCACACGGTAAACATGGTAACAGAGCAGGGCAGGGTGGAATAGCTAACCTAGCTAAAGACCCAGGCTGCATTCTGTAAAATCTAGACTGTTCCCACTAAACTGGTCTTCACGTCAGCTGTCTCCTTCCTTACCATGAACTGGAATAGAAAAAAAGGCCCATTCACAAACCCAGATGCAAACCTCTAACTACTAGGTGGATTTTAAATTACATGTAAACATCTTGGTCATTTCTATGACATAAGTAAAACATCCAAAGGACTGCATCTTCAGCTTTTGCTAAGTAGCACTAGTGATTTAGTGGCTCAAACAACACTTAAAACACCCTTAGGAAGAAAACCCCAAACCAGCTGATTAGTCAAGGCTAACCTTAAATATAAACAAACTAGTATTTGTTTGGAAGAAGTAGACTAGGGACAATAAGAAGGCCATGGGTCTGCTGCTAGGATCCTGGAAAGTCAAGCTAGCTGCTGAAGGAGAAATCAGAGTGCAAGTGACTGCGATAACTACTGGAAAGAGAGGACTTCCCATCCTCTGTGATCAGCATTGGATAGTAAGCTTCATGCCAGGATTTCTCCACAGCTCTTTTTCTGCCCACAACAGCCACTTTCCTTCCCCCCTAGCAAGACCCTTCTGGTCCAACTCCAGTCCAGGCTCCTCATCCTTAGGATAGAGAAATTCAGTTTTGTTTGCATGGCAAGGAGCCTTGAACTAGTTCTGCAAGGATTTCACTATGCAGTGAAATTCATAGGTGGCTTAGGAGAGTAAACTGGAGGTATACAGATAAAAACTCCAACCATGCTTGAATCAAAAAAAAAAAAAAAAATCAGCAAACTCCATCAGAGAAGTGCATTATCATGACCTGGGATATGTGACATGAACCATTCTCCTAAAGTCAGCACACAGGCATCTTCTCATGACTCCACACAATGCATGTGCCAGAGAACAGAATGAGTGGAAGCTGGCAGTACTGACGGCCCTTTTATCATTGGGCACACAGCATATTACAAATGAGAAAGGCACAAGCCAAACTCCAAATAGTTTTGAAGTATCCAGGTTTCAAAGGAAGCAGGAAGGTGATCCAGCTAACTGTGGGAGAAGGAGCACAGGACAGGACGTCAATATGTCTATATGGTAGAACTAGAAAAGGTTCAGAGGAAAACAACAAAGGTAGTAAGACTTATGGGACGGTTTCCAGCTGAGAAACAATTAAGTAGACTAGGTCTCTTTAGCCTGGAAAAGAGATGACAGAGAGAATATGACAAAATTCTGTAATGGTGTAAATGACATGCATTAGGTGAACAAGAAATGATTGGTGACTGATTCCAATAAAAAATAAAGTGAGTCAAAAAACAAAGGTAGTAAGTGGCAGGTTCAGTGGAAACAAAAGAAAGATGTTCTCCCTACAACAAATAAATAAGTTGTAGGATTCTTTGCTGCACCTGTTTCTGGACATTAAATGTTTACATGGGTTCAGACAAAGATTAGACTTATTCATGAGGGAAAATCCTATGAGGCTTGTTCAATGCAAAGATGCTCTCTTTGGCTCAAGAAGACCCTTCTCTGCATCTGAAATAATATATGAGAGGAGTACTATTGTAAAGTATCTTTATATGTTTTCCCTACTCCTTCTCAAGCATGCTTTATGGGTCATTATGACTGTCAAGATACTGTTCTAAACGAACACTTCATGAGATGCGGTACAGCTGTTCTTATATTTTATTGTCCTAAGGTCCTGAAATGTCATGATATTTATGGGATAAAAAGTATGGCCTCTGCTGGCTTGCATGAGAGCAGTTGAAGAACTCTTTCCCCTGCACTCAGTGAAATGAAATAGGCAATAAAACACAGTGGTTTGTTTCACAAAGTATGCTGAGTCAATCAGCAATCCTCACGCTGCTGATTTCATAGCCTAGATGCTAGTTCGACAATATTAATATCAATGTCAGCATGAAGAAAAAGGAAATTATAACTTCCTGTGTTGCAGGATGATTTAGAAACTTCACAAGATGATGGAGAGAGTAACTATATTCTGAGAGATTACACTATTTCTGTGTACGAGAACCATGTTAGAGCTGGTGCATAAATTCCTGTTGCATTAATCATGTCAAGGAAATTAAAGAAAATGTACAATTTCAGAAGCTGCTTCTGCTGATTTGATTTTTTTTCCTTGTTCCTTGAAACACTATGTAATTCACCATTATTTATCTTACCAAGAGAGACATTTATCAGTCCTGGAGCAGCCTGTCAAATAATTTTTATCTGGGATAGTTTTTCTGTCTTTTCATGAAGCACCACAATTTGCCCAGACAGGAAGGACAGGAAGGAGCTACTAGATGAGATGAAGTGTTACCCTTAGCACCATTGTAAAGTCTTTCAAGGTCTGTTCTCTAGCTGAATATCAGACACGGAACATGAAGAATTTTTCCAAATCAGATTAGCAAAAAACAACTGGGTCTAGAAGGTAAGAGGGGATACTTTGTCTAACAAATATCATTTTTACTTAATTCCTTGGTATTTGAGGTCTCTAGAACAGCAAATACTTAAGACATTGGCAGCGCCCTTACTGCCTTTAGCTTTTTCCATTTGAGCTTTTGGAAGAAAAATGTAAGTTTATTTATCAGATTTGGGGAGAAACCTATCATCTGAGCCATGTTGGTAGAGATTGGGAGGATTCCTTGTGTATTTTTCTGAATTACACTTCTAAACAAGCAGCTTCCTGTGAATGAGGACTTGGTGAGTCCTGTGAGTCAGGACTTGATGGCCTGTTACTTTGCCCCCTGTTCTTGGAAGTCAGTGAAGAGAGTTTTCTTCCTGGTAGTTATATTGCACCTTTGGCTGTAACAGCCAAGAAGACCCTATTTAAAGGTCAGTCCCTATGAATTCAAAAAAAAAAAAAAAAAAAAAAAAAAAAAGAACAGACACTAAACAGACTTCTCTGCTTTTAGACAATAGTGCAGCAATATTCAAGAACTGTCCTTACTCTATATGCAATAGTTTCATAGACATTTCAAAATACGATTCTTTTTTTATTGGTGAAATAAAAATTTTTCTTAAATCTTTTCAATCAAAACACAGTGGTCATTTCTTTCAAAAACAGTGGATAAGATTTTTCAAAGCAAATAAAGAAAACTTCTCATCAGTGTGATTTCCCATAGTCCTCAGTTAGCAATTGCAAAAAATAATCGCCTATCATTACGACTATGCCCACGTGGTATAACAGTGCCTTATTCAGTCTTTCCTGGGGAACTTTGCCCATCTTGACGTGCGTATTTGCACAATGTTAAACTCTGAAGAAGTATTTTCTTGAGCCATGGTTAGAAAAGCCAATGATAAACATAAAACAAACTGGCAGCATTCAAATTGCCATCATCTCAGTGAATCTTTTCCATTTGCACATTCTGAGTAATGTAATAATCTTGTCAGTGAGCTGAAACCATCAAAAACCATGGCCAGCTGATGAAATAATATTGGTGCTAAGTAAATTGATGTGAGTGAAAAGTAGCCACAGTTCCTTGGACATTTACTAACATAGACAAAAGTACATTATACAAAAATAACATTATACTATGCTATCATAAGAGACATTTAGGATCCTGAAGTAAAGCACCATTCAGTATGGTTCATGTGCTGCCACAGCTTTTTAGTGGAACCAGCCATGGAGTCTGAATTCTGCAATTCTTGTCCCAGCCTTCATGTTCCTGTTCATAATGTCAAGTTTATACGAGACTGGCCAACAAACTGAGTATTGCTGTAGATACACAGTAATGAGTTCATACAACCAGAATGAGATCACATTCAGGCAAAACTAGCCAAAATGTGCTCTGCAAAGCCATATTCAGGATTCTGCATCCTTATCAGTGTCGACCTCTATGTGCCTTCTTTGGACTTCTTGAGGCTTTAATAAGATGAGCTGCTATACAATTCTTTCTTAGTGAATTATGGGAGGACTTGTTCTATGAACTTGAAAAATAGGAGTAAGCAGTCATTAGAAGACTTGCATTCAAAAGGCTTACGACGGTCACTGCAAAGTTGTTAAGCTGTATGCTAAGGAGTCAGGTCAGCATTCTGAAATGGGTCCAGCTAATGAGAATGAAAGAAATAATAATTCCAGATGAAAAGTCCTTGAGTAAGTCTTTAGGTCAAAATCCTAGTAAATAGTAGCTTTCTCATTTCCTATAATGGACTTTCTGTGAGGCCTGTACTTCTATGGTGTTCTGCTTTTCAGCTACACATTGTAGCTGCTCAGTTAATACAAGTTCCACAGAAGAGCCGATGTAAATAGTTTCTTAGAAAACCTGAACAGATGAATGAGGAAAACAGATCAAACAGGGAAACCAGTTGGATAAGTCCAGATTAAGAGGAAGGGAAAAAAGGATGAGAAAGGAAATTTGGAAAAGAAGGGCGTATTAGGAATGAAATAGTAAATTCCTTAGAGGGTGTGGAATTTTCCTAATCCTGTCTGCACAGGCCTGACTCATTAAACCATTAGTTTTGGCACTCTGAATTATCACCCCTGTCATCATATGTTGGAAGGAAATGTGGCATTCTGATGTCAAATGTAGGAAATTACATGGGAAATAATGACTCACTAAGGGACAAAATAGAATACACCTAACAGCTCACCTTTTAGGCTTGGCACACTAAATAAAAATAGTCTGTTTTCTGTATTAAGTTAAAATGGTGAATATATGTGTAAGTCTTTAGTCATAAGCAGAGAGTCAAAATCAGTAAAGAAATATAATGTTTTTTCAGCTATGCTAATATTCTGCATACCAATATGTGGGGGGTTTGTAAGGGCCATTTCTGCCCAACGATTCATTCTAAGCCAGAAGGGAGAAATGTCCGTTGATAAAAAAGACAATGTTTGTTGGTAATGATAATATCTCTATTAGACCAACTAGTATAACTGGGAGACATAAGTATACAGATACACAAACCCTTCCTTAGGCTACTATTATATTTCCCTAGGTAGTAAAAATATTCAGGTTATTTAACTGTCAAATAACATTTAGTATTTTTGATATAATACTCAGGATGAACTGCAACAATAATACTATGAAACCACTATGTTCTGTAGGCCACATTTCGTTCTGTCACACTAGTACACCAATGGAGTTCCATTTAGATATATGAAAACAAAAAAGATATTTTTCTTAGATAACTTCTGAGCCTGCTACAATACAGGATTGAATCTCCCCTAGAGAAGGTAAAGACCTATTATCACCTTTGGTTTAATGATGGGGAAACTGAAATTGTAAATATCCCAGATAAACTGTGATTAGGGTCTCCTCCCTTCTGACACTGTACAGATTGTCCTCTCCCTTCATTAAAGATTACCACATTTAGGAATATGTCCCACAGACACAAAAATCTGCTCTGTTTGACTAGTAAAATAGCATTGTGGTGATGCAACCCTGAAATTTTCCTGGCAAACATGGACTCTTTATCAATTTATTTATCCTGAGGAGAACACAAAACTCTTCAACTGGATCTTTCATACTGTCTAGATGGAGGAAATGGTAAAAAACAGTTCCTACTTAGAATTACAGTAAATACATAACAATATGTAAATTTATATTTTTATTTTATTTCTGTTCTCATCTATTTTTGTTTTTATTCTAAGTGACATATAAGTCTTTCTAGTAGAAGGGTTGCCCCTGAGTTGCACTATAGCAAACTTTTTTCTTTTTTTTTTTCTTTTTTTTTTTTTTTGCCTCAAAGCTGCATCTTAGCACTCTCTTCAGCACAAAATAGCAACTGGACATAATAACCTTTGAGTAATCTTTCCTACATTATCAGACTGTTTACAAACCCTGCAAAGGAAAGTTGGGTGGTTAAAGGGTAAGTGTTTGGTGCTAACCAGAAAAACTCTCTAGAGCTCTTCTTCAGTAGCTATACCATGGCAAAGATTGCTATTTTAGATTTCTTAAAATTTATGGGATTTTTTCAATGATCTGAATTATTTGTCTACTTTTCCTATGACTTCCTGTTCCGCCCCACATGATATATTATTACATGTCCCACTTTCAAGGTGTGAAATGTTATACCTGCATCATTACAAAGAGTCTTTAACATCCTATTTATCTACTGATATTAAAAAGACAAGTTCTACCTAGAAGTTGCTCCACTTAAGACAGTGGAATTATACTACAAGTGAACCCAGCCTGCAAATGCTTTTGCTTTGGTATCATGAGTGCCATATATCTAAATAGTTGTTATGCAGATAAACTCACTAGTATTTACTACCAATAGGTTACCGAACTGTGGAAAATACCAGTTATCTCTATTCTGTGCAATAACAATTTTTCATTTCAGGGTTTTTCCAAAGGCACACCCTATTTACTAGTCATCTCATGTCTTAACTATTAGCAACATTTTCCTTCCATAGCACATGAATAACAATGTATTGCAATGTTAGCAAGGAATTATATACCTTAAACTTGGTAATGGACAGAACCAAGTGGCACATCCCAATCAACTTTAACTGCCATCTTTCCTGAAATTCTACTGTTCCATAGGGCTTGCAACATTCTTAGAGAAAACAACTTTGAGATGAAATTGTCCCCATGCTGACTCTGGAGGATTTTTATAGCCAGAAGATTTCAGTCATATCTTTACAATGGCAGATGAGTTGTTTTATCTGAAGGTATTATTATCTCTCTACTCCCATATCCCCTTGGCATTGCTGTGGTTGGATGGAGAAAAAGAAGTCAAAAATGAACAATGTCAGAGTTGACACACCTTAAAAACCTACTTAGAAGAAAACTAATCTAACAAGGAGATGGATAGGGAAGTTGAATAATAATTATGATTTGAGATAAAAGGTTACAAATAATCTTGAACACTTCCTAGAGTAAATGCCATTTTCAGAAGTGATGTAAGCACATAAAAGTCTAAGTAAAACTGAAAGTCAGGGGAATCTAGGAGCCTAACAGAGCTCATTGGTTATGAATTTAAAATATGAGCATAGCAGCATAACTTGCCTAGGGCACTTATTTTGAAATACAGATGACTTTTTCCAGTTCATTCGTACCTCTTCGCAAGTAAGAAAAATCCAGTTCCTATCTAGAGCAATCCTAAGGCAACTCTGCTGGTACAGTTACACCATTATAGTTTGGCTTCATGTTTCCCTATGTAGACAAGTAAAACTTCACCTTCAGAAGAGTAATGCTTCTACAGTGCTACTAGATGTGAAAGTTAAACTTTAGTATCTGTTTGGAACTAAAGCACATTTACTAACTGCACCACCAAAGACTTCAGGTGGCTCAGCGTTTGAGGGTGCTGCTTTTTGAGATTTCAGAAAATTCTATTGAAGGGTTTCAATCCAAAGATCGTCAGGTTCATTCAGACTGTATATAATGGCTGAGAGTTTTTAAAAGATAGTTATTGACTACTTCTTGAGTATCTACTAGGGAAATGAAAACCCTCTCAGTGTATTTTCAGAAGCCCAATACTAATAATAAATAATAAATAAATAATAAATAAAACTGATTTTGACAGGTTACTGAATTACTTGAAACCAGTAATATTTTGCAATATGGTATCTAAAAATACAGTATTACTTTTCATTAGCTGGCACCCCAAAGTGTGTAAAGTGTTTATAGAAGAGGGTACAAGTTTGTCAAAAAATTCAGATGGCACAATGCCTACCGTCTTTGCAGCAGGACTGGTGCATGATCTGCAGCTCTAATCCTCCTTTTGTGCAGATTGAGCAGCCCTTCTGAAGAGCATCGCAGCCCTCTCCTTGCCTTCTGAACCCGCGTGCCCTTCCAAAGGGAAACAGGGCACCACATGCAGTAAAGGACAAGGCCAGGATGCATATGCCAGGAACAGGAGTGGGGAATTGTATAAAGTGCACAAGTCTGTTGTATTGACACAGCCAGCATACTTCAAATTCAGGAAAAAATCATACTGATATCTTTTTGTTGTTTCAGATACTAAGCATGTATTTGCTTTCTGGCTAAGTTGACACTGAGTAGGATAAATCATACCAATATTTAGTCTTACTCTCCTCTTCTTTATAGCTGTTTAATACTCTCTGCTTCATGTTCAGGACCAGAAGCAGCCACAATTCTGAACGGTTTCCTCAATGCTTTTAAAACATATATTAAAGGTTGGAGTAAAAAAAATCTTAAAGTTTTAACAGTGTAAAGAAAGGAAAAAAACTTTTTTTTTCCACATCAGCTAACCTTATGTTTTATTTATATTCAATGCTAAACAAATGTTTAGCCATCTCTGAACACGGAATAAATTCACCCTGATAAAACTATGCTATTCAAACTGTAATGTGAATGCAAATTTTAAAAAAGCATTATTTTGCCCAAAATATTTTTTTTTTAACACAGGGAATTGATTTAAGACAAGGAACCCTAGGTTGTTTGTGTAAGTAAGTTGCATATTTGGTGAAAGGGCTCATCAGCTTAGCTTTCTCAGTGTGACAGCACGAACACTGCACTGTCAGCATCCCACTGGGAAGACTACCCTGGAAAGCCAGAAGTTACAGTGAACTGCAGTGAACTGAAATGCAGTGAACTGCACATGCTGCAAGGAACATTTGTTTCTGCCAGCACACCTCCCTCATCTACTGGAAGCCCTCAATTTAAAAACCCGTCTGTATGTGAAGGGTGCATGCCCCTATAGTAAGGCTACTAGAGCTGCCTTAGGGTGAGGCTGGGTCAGCACTCACCTTCTCAAGAGGTAAAGCCATAAGTTAAAAGCATTTTGCAAGTAGCTATCATAGTACAGACATTATCCACAACTGTGTCACTACCAGAAGCTGGCAATGCCAAAGACAGTGATTTCAAATAACTCAGCTAGTGTAACGTGACACAGGCTAGAAGAGCTACCATGTGTTCTGCTGGCAGGGCAGTTGGGTAGTAACATCTGCAGCTTCTCCTTGAAATCCAGAAGAGGATGACCATTACTGGTCTAAAGCAGTGCAAGGGCTCTGCTGTGACCACAGGTAGGAGGGCTGAGATACAACAGATGATAGACTAGGCACTGCAATGCTGTCATGCCCTTAGCTAATATGGAAACGACAGCTAAACCTTTCAGTAAAGAACAGGGCTGGAGACATCTTTTTGAGTTTTGGGGACAGTCATCAACATCATTCTATTATTGATATTCTAAATTAGCTTAATCAGTGTGATACGAGATTACTTTTTCTTCCATCTGACATGAAACTAGAATTGTTATCTAACTAGCCTGTAGAGTAGTTCTTCAAGATAAGCCCAAGTTGCTGTTGAATGTTAATGGTTTAAAACTGTATCATGCATATGTACTGAACAGAGAATTCAGGTATTTGGGGTCAAATTCATGAATAATAAGAGCTTAATTTTCAGAATATTAAGAAAAGTGCACCCATTTATAACAAAGACGGCTGGAGCTGAGCATTATTAAGGTAGCTGACACCTGTGTTTTGGGGGGGAATATCCACTGTGGTCAGATTGTGTAAATTAGGCCTGTAATTTCAGAATGCTATTATTAATTCTCAGGAGGGATTTAAAATAAATGGCTTATGTTGCAAATAATTCTCTCCACACCTAATATTTTTTTAATTAATTGAGAGAATACCCATCCAAGTAAATGTGCCTGTTCATTAACCTTTTATTCAAACTTATTAACATTTATGCAAATGAATTTCACTAAATTTCAGTAATTTGCCCCAACAAATAATTTCTGGTGCTCAACTCTGAAAATCCTAGCACTTTATATTTGAGGCTACAAATGGCACCACTTAACAGTTTCCCTGTATGGTAAGAATTGTCTTTAAGGAATTCAGCATGTCTCCAGAGCCGATTCCTCAAACAGCAGGATTCTTGCTATGTTCAATGGGTCATTCCTGCCAACTCCCACCATTAACCACACAGAGCAAAATAAAAGATTCACATAACTATTTACACCAGTTACAGTCAAATTATTGTCACTTTTAATTAAAAAATATATAAATACAAAATTCTGTTTTCCACTTCACACAGAGACTCAAACTCAGAAAATGGAACTTGCTAACACGAACTATGCTCCTATCTTGCCTTGACAACCATCTTTACCCTTGACATTCATACTTCAAATGTTTCTAGCAGTGACAAAGTATCCTGAAATGAGTTCTGTGCGTCACCTCACAAATCTTTCATCAAATACAGGCAATAGTTAAGTCAATAGCACAGATCACATATTTCAGCATCAGTTTTCTATCTATTAAATGACTCTATTCTCTAATAATAATACTGTCATGTTACTAGCTGCCATTGATTAGGAAATAGCTATTTAAATTAAAACCATGCTAGCATATATTCAGAGCCACAGACTTATTACCCTCCCTGCTCCTACAAGGAGCCTTTACAGAACACTGAGCAGAGAACAGAGGTACAGTCGAATAGTAAAAAATTGGATCTATAAATAACACTGACGTTTTCCAAAGAGCTGAGCATGCACCAGTGCTTTCCAAAGTCATAAGAATCATTTGAGAGCTAACATTGGGGCATCTCATGTTAAATCTTGGCTGCAGTGTCAGCCACTTTTAAAATTAAACAGATTCTCTGCATTTTGAATCTACTTCAGAGATAAAAACAGGACTGGAAAAGTATTACGTAAAGTTCCTCATCCTGAAGAGCCACAAGATCTACTTCTCATTTCTTTCAAACCCAGGTTTACATCAGTACAGTGGAAACACATCTGACTGACCTCTGCATGAGAAGACATACAGGGCTTACAGGACATAGAGCTGATCAGGGCTATTCCTGTCACAGAATCTGCACTAGATGAAAACACTTCATCAGTCCAAAGCGGGAAGCCCTTTCTTCCGTATATGAATATTTGAAAATTATTGCATAGAAAATAGACCAGATGACTTTTTTTAGGTAGTTAATAGGCTCGATTTCCTATTCTGTTCCATTTGTCTGTTACAAAGTGGACTGTTGCTTGAACAAAATACTCAGCAGATACAGTGCTTATGCTGACTGCACTCACTCTAGATTAAGTAGAAATGGGGTAAAATAAAACAGGCCTCATTACTGCACCTGACCAGTGCAACTTCAGAGAACCTGTCACGTGCCTGTGGTCAAGCAAGTATTTGTGAAGAACACAGCAGGGAATGGAGAATCCAGTGCATTCCTTGCTCACTTTGAAGTTCTTAATGCAAAAAGTAGGTATCACTTTGGCTTTAGATCATCTCATAGATACAGTGTATCAAAGTGTCAGACACAGTTATATCACTGCCCCAAACCTTTGGCCTTCTCTGCATAAGAAGGAAAGGTTGTAAGACATTGTCACCTAAATAGTTGTGGATGTGGTTCTGTAAAGTCATGAAGGCATACTGACCTTCAATCACACATCAATGTACAGACAAAATTATCTCATACAAACCATTTAAAATAAACTGTTCTGTTTTATAATTGTTCTTACGCATGCTTTTATATAACTGGAACAGATCTTATAGGCAACCAGGGAAGAAGTATCCCTAGATCTTTTAAAGTTCTCCAAGAAAGGATATCAGTAGCTATCTGAGTTCATTCCAGGCATACTATTTCCCTAGGAAGATGTTACAGATGGTTTTTTCAAGTTAAAATGCTAATTAACATTCTAAAATCTCCTAATCACACAGTATCATCAGACTGTGCTTTCCAACCTAATTACAACGAGCTTAGACTGATATTATACACTGGAGGCCAAAAGGCCCAAAGACTTCTACTAGCTAGGAAATAAATTTCCCCAGAATTCACCACTTGGCATTCCTTTTCATTAGAATGATGACTGATCTGGCACAATCTATTCTGCCTGTGAGTCACAAAGCTAGTGTGCTAGTAAATTATCTGTTTGAATTGTAATTTAATTAAATATCTTGCAAGAATTCATAGAATCATAGAATCACAGAATCGGTAAGGTTGGAGGGACCTCTGGAGATCATCTAGTCCAACCTCCCTGCTCAGTAGGGTCACCTACAGCATGGTAAACAGGGTTGCATCCAGGCGGGCCTTGAAGATCTCCAGAGAAGGAGACTCCACAACCTTTAATTAAATATCTTGCAAGAATTCATAGAATCATAGAATCACAGAATCGGTAAGGTTGGAGGGACCTCTGGAGATCATCTAGTCCAACCTCCCTGCTCAGTAGGGTCACCTACAGCATGGTAAACAGGGTTGCATCCAGGCGGGCCTTGAAGATCTCCAGAGAAGGAGACTCCACAACCTCTCTGGGCAACCTGGTCCAGGGCTCCATCACTCTCACAGGGAAGAAATTCCCCCTCACGGTCAGGCCGAACTTCCTGTGCTTCAGTTTCTGCCCATTGCCTCTTGTCCTGTCACACGGGACAACTGAAGAGAGTTTGTCCTCGTCTCCTTGACACCCTCCCTTCAGGTGCTTATACACATTGATTAGATCCCTCCTTAAGTCTTCTCTTCCCCAGGCTGAAGAGGCCCAGCTCTCGCAGCCGTTCCTCACAGGGCAGGTGCTCCAGCCCTCTGATCATCCTCGTGGCCCTACACTGGACTTTCTCCAGTAACTCCATGCCTGGAACTGGACACAGGACTCGAGATGAGGCCTTCCCTGGGCTGAGGAGAGGGGCAGGATCACCTCCCTCCACCTACTGGCAACACTCTTCCTAATGCACCCCAGCATACCGTTGACTTTCTTGGCCACAAGGGCACATTGCTGGCTCATGGTCAACTTGTCATCCACCAGCACTCCCAGATCTTTCTCTGCAGAGCTGCTCTCCACAGGGTCAGCCCCCAGCTTGTACTGGTGCCTAGGGTTATTTTTCCCAGAGTCCCTGCAGGACTCTGCACTTGCCCTTGTTGAATCTTACGAGGTTCCTCTCTGCCCAGCTCTCCAGCCTGTCCAGGTCTCTCTGAATGGCAGCACAGCCCTCGGGTGTCTC
Organism: Rhea pennata; assembly: GCF_028389875.1. Taxonomy (NCBI): domain Eukaryota; kingdom Metazoa; phylum Chordata; class Aves; order Rheiformes; family Rheidae; genus Rhea; species Rhea pennata. The sequence continues at coordinate 73,187,143 of NC_084666.1, forward strand.
AGCCACTCCTCCCAGCTTGGTATCATCAGCAAACTTGCTGAGGAGGCACTCTGCCCCCTCATCCAGGTCATTGATTCAGCTTGCTTTGCTGCATAGGATGGCAGACAAAACATTAACAGGTCTGTGGGTATTCTGTGAACAAAGCTCATTTCAGGACCACTCTGGAATGACACATGCATAGCTCCCCTGACAGTACCACAAAGACAAAAAGAGAGTGGAGGCTGTGTGAACCCTCACAGGTCTGCACTGCAAAGGACCCTTTATCAAGGTTTATACCACTTTGTAAAACATAAAGCATAATCCAGATCTGATCCGGTGACAGAAAGGGACTAGAATATTAGGTTGTAAATCTTCCTGTATTTTTATCCAGAATGAGTAAACCATTTGTTGGGTTTCTACATTCTTTGAATCCTGCTGTGTTCATGTATGGTACTTAGGTTGTTATGACAAATACAAGAATACAGAGGTAATTATGAAATCAAATACATGTTTCCAGTCTTTATGTATCCTGAAATTTATTTGTTTCTCATTTTGGCTTGTTTTCACAACTACCCTTGGATGGTTTACTTGAAGATATTCAGGGTACAGTAAAGAACTTTTTACCATCTGGTTTTACTATGATAGGGACTTCACAGGGCATGCCAGAGGGATGAATGGCCCTTTGGTTTATTGTACGAGGGGCAGGAAGGCCTGAAATCCAGCATTCTGTTCTATTTAGGTTACAGTGACAAATCAATCTATTCTGGGAGAGCATTGCAACATGAGAGACTGGAGAAGGAAGTGTATCCTATTTAAAGCAATGTTACATATAGATATTTGTACTGAAAGGCCACTATAAGAAGTGGCCCACATTTACTCTTTTGCATATTAATAATTCAGGAGTACACAGATACAATCATCTGCTTGACTGCAGCAAACAGTACAGAAACTGAAAGCAGCTGGTTAATCACATTACATGTTACTAAGTGATAGCAAAGCATGTCGTAAATATTAGATGTTTACAAGAGTCTCCTATGGATAATATGCAGATGTATGGCAAAAAGTCCAAAGACTGCTGCCTTGCTCAGAAAGTCCCTGAGAAATGAATTGTTGGAAGTACAGAGGCAATTCTGGAAAACTCTTGCTACATGTGTCTTCATGTATTCCATCCTATAATTAAGGTTTTTGGCCACTGTCAGGAATAAGAAGCTGGGCTAGGTAGATCTCATCCAAAATGGCCATTCTTATGAAAGCTGTATGTAGATAGCTCAGTTGTCTACCACAATTAGGAGAAGTTGCATTTATCCGTAACCTTTTCTCTCTCTCTTGTAGAAAACTGGCAGATGGACAGATAGTATCTTATTGCAATGCAAAAACAAAGCACTCTCCATTTTGATAAACCAGGTGAGAGCAAACCAAGGTATACAAAAAATTCTCTCCTTCACTGGCACTCGGGAACTGCCAAATGCATGAAACGTGTTCTTCCCCTTCCCCCACACCCTTTCCTTCCTGTCATTCACAGGTGACCTGAAATCAGTGCTCCCTCTCCACACCTTTTAGAAAGTCCTTCCTGCTCTGGTCAGCAGTGAATGAACTACAGTGCATCTGCACATGTAGTAAGTTTTCCTCTAGAGGATGGAGTCTATCAGAAACCACCATCACTACAATTTCCTATTGCAACATGTTGTTCTTGGGAATAGCATAGATTCCAGAGAAAGCTATGTCTGGCATAAATTGACTGGAGCAGCAGAAATTTGCAAAACCTCAAGTGTCCAAGGCAGAATTTTCATACTGCCTGGTGAACACCAAAGACTGGGGCTAAAAACTGGCAACTAATCAGTTCTTCTCAAGAGCTAAAAGAAGAAATTTGCCTCTTGGAATAGATGCATATTTTATACACCATTTTTGAAAACTGTGGGTCAGTGAAGACTGTTATAATTCTTCTCTCCTGTTCTATGTCATATATTTTTCCTCACACACAAACTAATTTACTAAAACAGCAATGGAAATATCTTGTTGTGCAACTCCGGATTTTTGCTTCCCCCTCAATTTTCAGCGTGGGAGTATATTTATTGCCCAACAATAAATGCTAATAAAACAAGAAACATCAAAAGTCTATGATGTTTTAGAATTCATCACTGGAAATAAGACTTCAGGATATCAGTTCTTTGAAATTTCCAAAATACTAAATATGAAGACATTTAAACCTGACAGTAGGCTAAGAGCTTCAGATAAATGCCTGAAGATAGTCAAACTTACACAGTCATATCAAGTCTGTTGTTGCAACTTAAAAATTGATTTAACTCTTGCAGCTATTTCTTTTGACCTGTAATGTGGAGCTGAAAGGAGAGCTTCCATCTAAAGTTTCAGCTTTAAGGGATGAGTGTAATAGTTTCCCAAAATCTGACAGTATTTGTGCAGCATTGTAATGAACCTAATTAACTGAAAATATTTAAGATATTTAGTGGAATGGCCAAGAAATTGGTTTGTTCTCCATACCTGCAGACCATAGAAACAGAGTACTTCACTAAGAAGTTACAATTGCTAACTCACAAGAGTACTCAAAGATGGTTATGACCTGAGTAATGTGTCAGTTGACTGCAATTACCTACGGGGAAAGAGGAAAATTTCTTGAAAAGAATACTCCACTTAGTGTTCAAAATAGAGGAACATCCGCTCCAGCAATGACACAGCTAAGTGTTTTGTTCAATGGATACCAATTCACCAATCCTCTTCCACATGGAAGGTATCTCCCAAAGTGGACAGCAATCAGAACCTAACTTGCCAAGCTAGCAACAGTTATAATAAGGTCTTCAGCTGTATTTTATTTATATATATATATATATATATATATATATATATATTCATATATATTCAGCTGTAATAATACTTGCCAGTATTATTTGAATAAAGTAGCAGAGCACATTCCCAGGGAAGGCCTTGTAGTTCAAGCAGTTTACAAAGTCAGGCCAAATAAAAGACAGGTTCTTACACTCTGAGCAGAAAGGCTTTGCACAGAAGAGAAATAACATGAAAGTTTTCTATACAAAACAACTGGCATCATAAGCAAAGCTCATCCACTTACTTAAGAGAATTATACTAAGAACAATTTGACTTTATCATTCCTGACTTTGCATGTCAGCATAAATTTGACTTTTCCCCTCAACCCAGAGTTTCCTTCATACCCTCTTACCTGCTAGCAGCACATCTCCACTTTTGATACCTACCTTAAGTATGCAATCTCAGATAAGCTGCTGTACTTAGTACCTGCAGTTGATGCTCCCTTTCCATGGACTGTTGTTATCTCCGTATTCTATTGCCAGGATGTCTTGCATACATTTTTTCATAACTTTTACTGTATTAATGATCTTTCAATAAAGTGCTAGTTTCCTGACAATTTCCAGAGTAGCACTGTTTCTGCATTTTCCTGACAATAAGTACAATATACCCCTTACCAATTATTTTTATTCCAACAACCTTGCTAATCCTGTCTTCTTCATTAAATAATATCTTTAAATCAGCTCTATAATTACATGCAAATTAAAGTAGTAAGGTCTCCAGCTTACAGAGCAAGGAAAATACAATTACATCAACAAAGTTTTAAAAATCTCCAGGGAAAGCAAATAGATGCAGATGCTGAGAAATACACTGAATAAATAATTGATTTAAAAAAGCCTATTCATTCCTTTTCCAACTAAGATCATGTAACGTATCAGATTCTCCTGGCTTTAACATACACTTTGATTTTGATCTGTGTTTTCTGCTTTCCAGGAACATTGCTTCCATTCTAAGGGTATTAAATACATTTTTATTACCATAAAGATGACTCTAAACACTTGAAACAAACCGGAATGTTCTGAGCATTTCTGAGCATAAGTTTTCTCCCATGCCCTTCTCTCCAAGAGACAAGACCCAAGATCAACTATACTTTTCCTTAGATCCATATGAGTGCTTTTTTCTGTAGTTCTCCTGCTGTTCATAGCCAGCTGCCTGCACCGGGGTCCTCCAACAGTGACACACCCAAGTGTCTTACTCCATGGATACCAATTCACTGGTCTGCACATAAAGCTATTTTTCAAAAAAAAAAACAGCACTCAGAAGCTAACTCATCAAGCTAACCCAAAACTACTACTGTTTCTCTCCAAACCAAGCTCAGCAAAAAATTTGTAGCTTTTCCCCAGTCTGTTTTCAGCACTTTGCAGCCCTGCTGCAACGTTCAATCAGTCACTCACCTCAGCCATAAATGCCAGCTTTCCACAGCTCACTCAGAACAAAATACTCCTTCAGTCCCCAGAAACAAAGTGTTGGAAGGGATCATCTCTCTTTGCCTGAAAGAAAACAGAACCAACAGTAAGTGATGGAAAATTTAACTCTGTATCAGACAGAAATTTTAGGCGGTAAAAAAAGCAGATAAAACTGATGGGAACTTTGCACCACTGGCATATCACTGCTGCTAAATCTGTAAGTCCTCCAAAACAAAAGATGATGAAATTGTAAAGATGTATAAAGATAAATAGCTGTAATATGCAGATGACAGCATCTATACATTTTTCAGGAAGGTTTTGAACAATAGATGTTTTCAATAAAGAAAACAGCAAGAGCTTGGAGACAAGAGTCTAATATGGATACCTTTAACTATACTAAAATCTTATTTGAATTTTTAACATGAATGCCATGTTGCAAATTGTGACCTGACCTTGTAATTTCGTTACTTTTAGTTTTGCAAATGAATTGGAGGTAAATTACTTTCTGAGATTATGTACAAATGAGTTTTTTTTGCTAGAAGTTTTAGTCATTCAGTGAGTAGGTCTAAAATAATAATAATAATAATAATGTTTCGCCAAGTCACAAGAATGAAGATAACTACTATGAGTTGGTTGGTGACCTCAATGTGGATTTACATTGTTTTAAACTCATAACGGTATCTGTTTTTTTCAGCGGTAGTGCTAGTTATAACCACATAACAGAGTAAGAGCAACACAAAATGCTGTTCTTATGTTTTCCTGATGTATGGTATTAGAAAAACAAATTTTCTGTGCCTTTTTTTGAGAATAATCTGTTACATAAGATCCATGGAAGGATCTCTACCAGACATAATTTGTAATACATGGTTATTACTAGTTATTACTCACAACTGCATCCATGTATAAACTTTAGCCATCTGAGAGCATTAAGCGGTTACTGCCTTCAAATCTGTAAAAAAGTTAGGCCAAAATAACTAAGCTAAAAAAAAATCTGATTATATAATAGACTCAATTACATATTCATTTTTTCAGTTCATGCCATAAAACAGTATATTTTGGCCAGGGCTTTTGTGATTCCTGTGGTATTGACTGGTAGTCTCATGACTCCTAATAGTTACATGGAAAGCAAAGGAAGACATTTTAAAGGATTGCCTATGTTTTGATGTGTATGCTTTTGTTCAAGATCCTAAATACAAACTTCAGTCTTGAATCTAACTTCTCTTCCATTTCCTGCAGAACAATGTGTGTTCAATACGTGTATAGGCTCTGATTTTATGTTACAGCTGTAGTCAAGGCTGTCAGTAATGTTCCCGGAGACATTCAAACCAAACTTCAACTTCCAAAATGCTGCATTTATAATGACATCAGATCACAAAGTAATAGTGTAAAGCAGGAATAATATATGGGATTACCATATGGGATTACTGCCGCCTGGTGGCTAGTTCACATGACATTGAAAACAAGGGAAGACAAACTTGCATTCATAATTATCTTAATACAGTAAAGTCTGAACTTTATAAACACAACATAAAGGCACAGTCTGGATTACCGATGGTGATGTGGTGCAGGACACTTTAAGACGGTAAATTACCATCATGCTACATAATAACACACACACACACACACATACAGAGCTGAGCAAGTATTAATGAAGAACTCTTCAGGCTTTATGAAATGTTCTGTACTGCCTTCTTTCCAGATCTCTTGCAAATCAGCACTTCTCAAAAGAAAGCAGCACAAAACATTTCCTGAAGAGTTCTTCATTAATATGTGTTCAGCTCTGTGCATGCATTCGTTGTCTCTCTCTTCTTCCCATCTCTCTCCTCACATTTCTTCCATTCTGTTAGAAACTGTTAAAACACAAATGGAAAAGAACAAAATGGTACAGAGGATACAAGAAGGAAACAAGAACCAGAGAGAGCAGTCACAAAGGACAGTGGAGAGGGGAAAGGATTTTGGACATCAAGATCACTCATTGGTGGTCTTTTACCAGAGATTTGGTAACATCACTAAATCTTAAGGTACTTTAAGATGATGAACACTCTTGAGCAACATGATCTCCCTGTAAGCACAGCTTTGATCTGTGGTCCTTGGTTACTGTAATGCCTAACTGGCCAGTGAGGGTAACTACATATCAACATGTATATCACAAGGTTTTCTCTTTTGAGATACAAATGCTACAGTTGCCTCAGATTCAGGCTGAAGACGTATTCCCTCAGTCTTTGCCACGTGGTCCACAGCTGTGCTCATAAGCCCAGCCCTTCCACCATGATTTCAACCCTTACAACCTTCTGCAGTCAAACCTTAGGATTTTGTTTCATCTTCTACCTGAGAGAAGAAATCGTGCAGCTGCTTTTGAAGCATGAAAAAGCTTTAGGGACTCGGTTTTAGAGTCAGGATGTTCTTTACTCAACATCTGAAAGTTCCACCCATTTCATCCATCCCTAGTCAACTCATTTATTTCAGAATAAATATTGACTCTACTGTTTAATGGGCATAAAGGGAAAATCTGAAGTGAACTACTGTGACCACAAGGCGGGCAAGAGAGGGTTGGATACTGGTGGAGAGAGACACTCAAGGTTCATAAGGGGTTAAACAGGACAGGTTTAATAAAGGACTTACACAGAAAGCCCCGGGAAGCATTAGGAGAGGTCACCAACAGGAAGCTGCTGGAGGCATAGGTCGGTCACCCAGGTAGGACTTGACTCATTGTTCCTAAGGCCCCTTACATCTACTAGAACTATTTTCTTATCTCAGCTGTGCCAAACTTGAGCAGCTACTGCCTCAGTAGCAGCTACATGTTGCTGACAAAAGAGAATGTGCATGCCTGGCCCTGAAGGGAATTTGATCAGTGTATAGTTTCACACACTGGGCCTGCTACCATATACTCTGCCAGTCACTGATTCCTCCACATATCTTCTGCAGGTGTTCTCACTACAACTGCTATGTATGTATGTATGTATGTACACTAGTTTTGTCGTTTTGACACTGAAAGGGGTCTGAATCTGGAGGTCAGAAGGCCTCATTGAGCAAAAAACAGCCCAAAACACATGGCTATGTCTACAACAGCAAGGAGAAAGGTGCCAGAGAAGTGTGGAGTGAATACATGAGCACTGAGGACCCAAGGCCCACACTATACAGGTTTCAGAGAAATTAACTTCAGACTAATTCTAATTTGGTGTCACGGACTGAATTCCTTTTAGCAGCTGTATTAAATATTTGAATTTATTATCATCTAAAAGAACTTCAGTGCAAACACTGAGGCTGCTCGGTGAGATGAACCAAAGTATGGTATTAGGGATGATTGGGGAATTCATTTCAAAAGTGGATTGCTGATGCAAAAAATAAAATAAAATAAAATAAAATATCTCAGCGTGAGAACTCTTTGAAGAACACTTAGGTCACCATTATAGTCTTCGGAAAAATATAAAGCCTTAGTCACCAGTCTATCATGTAATTTTGAGTAAAATTTACATCTGTTTTGATCTCTGAGACTAAGTCATATTGGTCCCAGTTTCAAAATATGCATCTTTTAAATAAGTCAATGACATGTTTTCTTCCTTTTACTCTCTTTCCTGATGCCAGCAATAGCTTTGACTCCCACTTCTGCTTCCATTCAAAAAATGCCTAACATTCTGTAGTTTAACTACTTATTTAAAAGATGCTATCCTCCAGGATATAAAAAAGAAATTACTCACAAATTAAGTACAAAATTTTTGTAAAGGAACTTTTCCTAATACAAGTTTCCACAAGATGAGAGAACAGTGATATGGCTTCTTACCAAACAGCCATGTTTGACTTCCCTTCCACAGAAAAAAAAAATGAAGAAATAATTAATTTAAGTTGATGGAATTGTTAATGCCCAAAGTAGTGTTTAAAATTTTACACCCTTACAATTCCTACATAAAAATATAAAAAGGAAATTATATTTGAAAAGGAAGTGTTAAGAGTTTCCCACTTTGTTCACCACAGTCAATGCCTTACTCTCCCTTAACTGTTACGTAACCAAATTGACTCGTATTTTCAGGTTTATATTTTGCTCCAATTTCATAAGTGCATTTTTGTGGATAATAGACATATTGATACATATTATTGTAGTAGTTTCATAAGATTTTCTACATAATATATTCAGTCGATCTGGAACGATAGCAAAGTGATCACTTTTTCTAGGCTATGCCCTGCTAGCTGTTCATTATTGTTATTACAGCAGTGATGCACTTCCAGATTATTATTTTTAAGACATGGTAAGAAAGGGCAGCTTATTAGTGTGGTGTGAAATAGCACTTTTTATGTGTACATTACTTCAAGGACAAGCTTAAGGACATAGCTGAGGTGGCCAGTATGGTACAATTTGATAGGTGTAAAAGTTAATTTAAAATAGGCTTTTTAAAGTTTTGAGATTTTGATTCCAGACCCAAATGGGACCTAAGACCTAATCAGTTAACTCACATCTTAATCTTCTCCTTAATTGAATTAGGAAAAATGATCTATCACTAAAGTAATTCCAGATATTGCTCTGGGTTTAGTATCTACACATTGGAAGCTTTGTAGACTCAGTGCCTCCCTACTATGCATTTAAGAATACAGCAAATACAGAAAACAGCTAGGTGCTAAACAGTGACCTCCAATACAGAATGCATTATTTTATTCCTGGTATTGATTTCTATTCTATATTGAGAAAATAATTTTGATAAAATCATTGCCTTAGGATAATATATTGGTAACTCTTAATACGGCCTGATTATCCCTGCTTGAAAAAAACTTAGATATTCCTTATTAAGCAGTATATAAACAGTGTGTAAATGTCATGTAACCCACTTGCTTTAGTTTGCTTCCTTAGCTCTTTATGAGTTTAAGTAATTAAAATAATGTATGTTAAAAATAGTCTCAATTCGTTCTCTGTCTGAACAAACAAGAATCATATAAAATGGAGGGTTGCTAGAAGAAAATTAAAACACTGGCACAAAAAAAAAAAAGTTTCTTCCTCATACTACACAAAAGGAACAACCAATTTTTATTTCTCTGTAGTGGGCAGTATGTATAGCTGGAGTCCTACTAATAGCAAAGGTAGGTTTGCATAAAATGGGTAACTATGCTTTTCTGTTGAGTTTAGCTTCACTGAATGGAAGAATATGCTTGCCTGCATTTGTCCATTCACAACTGATGTACTTTCAAAATAAAGCAGTTCTCAAGTCATAATTGGTATATCAAATTTTATCAAAAACATTTACAAAACAGCTGTTTTATTCTGATGTACTAATTTGCCAAAAAAAAAAAAAAAAGAATTTGGTGGACATTTAGTTTGTGGAAAATTCCAGCAACAGCAATTCAAAGTTTTGTCATCAATGTACATCCAGCATAAAAAAAAAAAAAAAAAAAAAAGGAAAAAACTTTGCAAAAGTTTCACCCTAGACAAATTTTTGATGGAAATTTCTTCACTATAATTTTATTTTTTAGGACTGCTACTATTTCATCTCTCTATCTTGTTTTCTGTGACCCTTTTCAACTTTTCTTTCTTTTAATCTGTCTTAACATCTTTTCCTGATATATTTCTCCTTCATGTAACCTACTTTTTTCTTTTAAGGTTACTTTTATTCCTTTTCCCATCTCATCTGCTAAAGAGATCAGTATAAGAATAAGAATTAACAGAACACTTAATATTGCCATTTAAAGTGTCAACATTTAGCTTTAGGATATGTTCCCAGGCAAAGTAAAACACTTCAAGAAATTCTCATGATCAGGCACCATGGTATCAAGCTGCCTACAGATAAAGAAGGCTCTTTCATTTCCTCCCTAGCTTTGTAACCATTATAACTTTTTGCTTTAAATGGAAGATTAGATATAGGCTATATATATATGTGTGTATACATATATATATATATATGCATTAGCTTTATAGTAGTGAGTTAAGATCAGTATAATAAAATATAGGGAACTTTTATTAAATTATTATTTTTGAAAAGAAATAGTCCCAGTTGGATGCTAAGTATTAAGAGTAAATAAAGGACTAGTTAGTGTAATAGACAAATAACCTGGATTTAATGACAAGTTTAATCTATCCATACTCGAATGTCTCCTTTTTATAGAGCCATTGATACCAGCCATAAAAAGAAAAATATTCCAAAAATGGACAGATCTTTTATAAATTAGCTTAAATACCCAATTGGTATCCATATTCCTCAGTTCTTGAGATAATGGATAAGAAAGATTAAAAATTAAAGATATAACTTTTTTCTGTCTTAAAGATTTATCTGTTCAGGACCATAAGTTTTCATTGGACTTCCTATGTCCTCACACACTGTTTTCTTCAAACAGGATACTAGTAAGAAATAACCAAGAGGGGAAGAGACAGTGTATGTAGCTGTGTTAATGAATCTTGGATAAATATCCTTTTTAATAAGTCTTTAAAATTAAAATAGCTCATGCCAGAGAGTGTGCAAAGTTTGGTGTTGTTACTGCTTATAAAATAAGAATTGGCAAGAGAAAGGGGACCCTATATGTAGTATCTACAATAATGGATGAGAATAAGATTCTAGGAGGAAAAATTATTAAAAAACAGCATGCACAGTTTCTACGGAAGCTCCTAAGCCATGTTCCTTACCTGAACAGTGACTTGCAAAAAAAAAAAAAAAAAAAAGAGCGAGAGGAGAGAGTTGCAACTGAGACAATGGCGTATCTACTGGGAAAATAAGAGGATGTGGGTGAGAATCACAAAGCGCACTGATGCTTTTCTCTGTCTGTAGCTCTCACTAGGCATCAGATTTGCGCATGCCACATTTCAGCACGAACTGAAGTTCATATGGATCAAAGGAGGCAAATGAAGAGATGAAAGGCCCGAAAGCTTTGCCTGCCTTCCCGCCCAAGGACGTTATTTGCAGAATTTCCCGCCACAATCCCGCAAAGCACTGCAGCGTGGCCGGGAGCGCACAGAGCCGTGCTGCTCGCCCTTCTAGTACACAAAACCACAGCTTCGCCTTCCCTGGCCGCGCAGCTTGAATGCTGCTGGAAGGTGTATTCACCGCGCCCCCGAAGCTCGCCTCCCCTATCACGGCGACCGCCGGCAACTCCCAGACACCGGCAACGCCAAGGCCACTGCGGAGCCCGGCAAAGACCCTCCCACCACCCCGCCTCAGCGCGTACCGGGCTCGCTGCTTGCCTTGGCTCCTCCCTTCGCCGCTCAGCTGTGGCGGCGGTGCTTCCGCCCGGTGAGACCGAAATGGCCGCGGTCGCCTTCTCTGTGCTCCGTCCTGGTTTGGTGCCGCTGAGGAGGTGGAGAGCCTTCTCGCGCCCAGCGGCCGGAGCCGCCTACAGCACCAGTAACTCCCCACGCAGCGCCGCGAGGTACGCGACACCGCTCAGAGCACCTTCATCCTCCCTCCTCCCGGCGCGGCAGGCGGCATCCTCGGGAATGGTGGGCCAGATGCACGAGGCAGCCCACCCGCGCGCTGCGGCCGTTTAACGGCCGCGCTGGAAGCCCGCGAGCGCCTGAGGCGACCGCGCGCTGCGGCCGTTTAACGGCCGCGCTGGAAGCCCGCGAGCGCCTGAGGCGACCGCGCGCTGCGGCCGTTTAACGGCCGCGCTGGAAGCCCGCGAGCGCCTGAGGCGACCGCGCGCTGCGGCCGTTTAACGGCCGCGCTGGAAGCCCGCGAGCGCCTGAGGCGACCGCGCGCTGCGGCCGTTTAACGGCCGCGCTGGAAGCCCGCGAGCGCCTGAGGCGACCACGCTGGACGCCCGCGGGCGCACGAGGCGACCGCGCGCCGCGGCCGTTTAACGGTCGCGCTGGACGCCCGCGGGCGCGCGGCGTGCTGGGGGGCGCTCCCCGATGCCCCTAGGGCAGCGCCGTGGTCCCGCTCCCCGCACGGTCGCTCTTTCTGCCGAGAATCAGCAGCCGGGACCGGGATGGCCGGGGCTGCTCCTGGACCCCGCGGTGTGCTGGAGCTTGGAGAGTGATGACTTAGCTGAGTCCCTTGAAAATGGGGCTCTCCTACCTCTGTGTGGCACCACACCCGGCAGCTGAAGTGCTGCAAGCGAGGAAGGACTGCAAGGCAGGCGTTGTTGCTCCAGTGGAGATTTAAATGGTAAACTGAAGTCAGCCATTGCAATTAGGCTTTCCACTCTTAATCCCCAGTATGGGAAATCTGCCTTTAAAATGTGTTTACTCTTGATACTTCAAAGAGCTTCTCTCTCCCTCTCCCCTTTTTTTAGCCATAAACTATGGTACATTAACATTTTTGGTGTCTAGGTTTATTTGTACTGATAGGTTGTGAATGCATCTTTTCTACTTCGCTAAATAATTTTACTTTATATATAGAGGTAAGTGTGACAGTGACTGCTGACCTCGTTTACACCTCTCTGTCCCCCAGAGACAGGTACTGTGGGACTTAAGTGCTGCTTTGTTCTTCAGCATGAGTATGAAAAAATAAAACCTGTGGCCACTGCCATGTCTCATGCAGCACTGCAGACACTGCAGTGTGTAGGGTACTGCCAGTTTTTGTAGAAAAATGGATCCCTAGAGGCAGAGGGATGCAGTCTAACACAGCAGCTGTCCAGTCTGCCACCTCTCTTACCCTGTGCATTTCATTTAGCATCCTGGTTGAACTGATCCTCTGGTGTTGATACTGCAACATGGCAGCTCTGAATCCTTGACTGCATGTGCAAAGAAGAGTTTCTCTTCCTGGGGAGTCCTTTGATTTATCATGGAGCTGTGTTTTAAATACTGATCTGAAAGTTCATTCAGTATAGCAGATCACAACTACCTTACACAGGAAGCATTGTAGTTGCTTTATGTTTTTAAACATGGCAAGCTTGGTGAGCAAGCAGTACTGTGATAATAAAATTGTATGTCAGACCTCATAGGTGTTCTTTATGTTCTGCTGGTCTGTATGGCAGAGGATTCAATTCTGCTGGTTTTGGTACAGTTATCTGGATCTCCAAAACTGTGGAACTACGTCTATTCTTAGCTGCCATTTACAGTTTTTCCAGTTCTGCAAAAAGTATTTGCTCCTATAATAGTGATTTGACAGAGATTTTCATTGAAAAGTGTAGTATATATGAGACTGAGAAGATCTCTCTGTGATGCACTGTATCATCTTGGGCTTGTAGTATGTATGTTTATCTAAAAGAGCAGGTGACATCTTTCTTTCTGTAATGTCCTGCAAGACACTGGTTGCATTAAGAATAAAGATGGAGTATGTGAATTGCTCTATTTACAATTCACACAGGCCTCAGTGGTGCATGTTTCTTTTCTGACTGCTTGTAGAATTCTGTTATAAAAACTTTGTTATGTGGAGCAGTTGCAAAAAGGAACTGGAGTTTTCCTCTTAAATATAATCTAAATTATGAATTTAAACCACTGGAATTATGCTAGTATGCTACCATCTGATGCAGACAGTTCTGATTTAAGAACGTCTGGTTCTGCTCCTGTCGAATAAGAAGCATCCATGGGTGGGTATGATGACAGTAAGGCAGACTAACACTTAAAAACTCCATCATTGCCCTGGTAAAGTTTGCCATAAAGATAATGTTCAAGGTGATTACTTACTTTCTAATTTCAATGACTTGATCAGCACACTGGAATGTACCCCTTTTCTATAGCTGGTGCTTTATTGTTTGGTATACTTCTTGAATAATACTTCTCTTGAAGAAGTAGAGCTGTTTAGATTCTATCCCTAGAAAGACTCAATGTATTACAATATTTGCTGGTTTTATACTTGATGTATTTTTGAAGTTGCTTTCCTTGAAAAGATTGTATACACCAACTATGGAAAAAGACAAAATATTTTAAGTTTCTACTTACTTATATATTTAAAGCATGACTTTTTGGCTGCCAGAATTAATTTTATAACTAGGCAGTTGAGCTGAGATAGAGTTCTGAAGGTCCAAATAACATATTTGGTATTTCCTGGATTTGTAGCAAAGTGTTCTTCCTGGTATTTGCTTTGCATATGAAAATATTGCAGGTGATTCATGGAAAGTAAAAATGTTGAAATCAAAAAGTCACAGATCTTTTCAAGGTAACCAATACTCTTTTTTTAATTGAGTACGCACTTTAATTAAGTGTTTAATACCCAAACACACACACATACGTCTCTAGATAGAAGGTGAATAGATTTTAAATGTTTCAAATAGCAGGCATGTATGTGCATGCTGCTGCTCCATCTTTCCCTGATACACTTGCAGCATCTTTTGCATCGCATTTGGAGGAATGCTCAAAGCTTTAATGGTAGTTGTGTAAATCCAGAGAATTTTTAAAATGTGGTATGAATAGATGGTGACTGTGTGGTAGACAGCTGGTTCTTAACAGAAAATATACTTCATAAAAATGAAATACTGGATAAATGATCTATTTTATATAAAAGGTAATGTTAGTGCAACTTTTCTAAGGTTTATGAGAGAGGTTGCTGGAGTCACAAAGAAGAGAGAATAATCTTGAAAAGAGAATTAGAAATGGCTTCTTTTGGAATGATAAATGATAAAGTTTTCCTGTTTCTTTGTACATATGTATTTATATATACACACACATACACACATTTTTTTAATTGTTAGTATTTGCAACAAAACTCAGGAACAGTTCCTGCTTTTAGCCACTGGTATTCTAACAAGTTTCTTGCAGGATTTTGGTAGGTTTTACCCAAAAGACTCATTTGGTGTTTCAGATGCCATTAAAATACATAGACACTTTTTTCCCCCCACTTCCCAAAGGTAGTGGTAACAGCTGTTTCGAAGTATATAGTCTTATCTAAGCTAACAGTTCTTTTGAAGAAATGAGTGAACTAAGTTGTAGGTAGAATGGTGTTGAGTCATATTTGACAGGAGATATGGCAGCGTGCTTGTCTTTCTTGGTTTCTTTTTCATCCTTCACACTAGCAGAAGAAAGAAGCCCTTTCAGAGCTTATCACTGTATATTTCTTCCATACAGCATTAGGAATTTTAACAATGAAGGGCAGTGTTGGGTAAAGTGTTGGAACAAAATTCTTCATGTTCTACCATGCATTTATATATAAAAAAAGTATATAAAATATATGCTTCATGTATGCTTTCCATATTTTATATTTACTAATCAGAGTTTCAGTAATAAAAGGCAGGATAACAAAATATCAAATGTATGAATATTCAATTAATTCTGATAATTAAACCTAATTTATTACAAATTTTTCATATGAAGAATGGTGTTCTGCCTTGCAATAATGATGATTAACAATCTATTTTTAATACTGAAATAGTTATTCCATCTTAAAGCATTTCTTGATGGTCTTTTTTGTATCAACTTTAGAAGTCTTGAGATTTCAGCTTGTGTGAATGAACTGAAGATGTGAACTCTGAGTGTTCTTTCTAATTTCATTTAATAAAATGGACCATCAGAATGATAATTTATGAATTGCTGCTAATAATGGAATGTCTGAGTCTGTAATAAAAGAAATAGTAATCTAAAATCCAAGTAATATCTATATTTTTTAAAAATTAGCATTTGTCTTTGGTATTAAATACCTAAAAGTTTAGGTTGTTCCAGAGATAGGGCGAAAGGTCTACTTGTCATTTAGATGGTAAGGTGATCTTCAAAGAAGGGTGAAGAAGGAAATATATTTACTCTGTGTGAAGGTGTCATAAACTTTCAAATCAAATTGAAAACTTATGCAATGAAAGGTACACAAGAAATGATGAACACTTCGTGGCAAATGATGGTTCACATAGTAGCATTATTTCCAGTTTGGTTCCAGTGACAGCATTTCTCAATTTACGGTTCACTTAGTGGATTTGAGAGGTGTTTTTAATAGCTTGGGACTACTATGACAGTTGGAACATTTGATTTTTGAACCATTATAAAAATTCTTACGCTCTTATGCTTTTCTTATGCTCTGTTTCAAAAAGATTTGCATTGATGACATTGTTCTGAGGTATGCAATCCAGTGGTGGTTGAGCTCATACAGACTGGGACAGGTATATGATGATCAGTTATGAGTGGATATGGAAGGGAGAAAGCTTTTTTTCCCTTTCCAAATGTTAGAATTTAGAGTGAGATTAACAAAGGACCAAGTCATAAGATTCATTGTTATCCCTTTCCTTTAAGGAACGAATAGTATATCCATAATTCCCTAGGCTTTTAATCTGTAATTCTGCAAGATACAAAGGTCACCTTTAGTGTTCTGTTTTCTAATTATTTTGTGATTTCCATTGCTGTTTACAGTCTGCAGTTCATGGTCAGTGGCCAAAGCAAAAGGCTAAAGCTTTTATGAAAATATTTCTTCCATTTGTACTTTGTCTTCAGTGGGATTCTCCTTGAGACTTCATAAACGTTCATTTTCATAAACGTCTGCCATAAAATTACATACTAGTTAGTCTCCCTCTGCATGGGGGGATGTATTAACTCTAGGTTTATTGCAAACTAATTTATTGAAGATGGCTATACAATGTAGTCGTAGTAAGTGAATCTTACTGCACATTTCTTATTGCTCAAGTTTTGATTTATTGCTAATTCAATGGTTTCTTGTCAGAGGTTCTCTTGGTACTCTCCAGGAGAGTAACCTTGAGAGATGTCCCAGCTCAAGGAGAGATTCACCACTGTGCACCCTGCTGCCATGCAGGAGAGCAAAATGGGCTTTAGGCTGCAGCGCTATTTATGGGCATGGAGTTCGACTCATAGTCATACAATATTTGTTGTGGAGATGTATATTTTTGCAGATTCCAATGCCATGTTGGGAGAAAAGATATTCTTTTTGCTGACCTCATACTGTGTTGGGGAAAATATCCCCCTTCTTCCTGATTTCATGCCCATTTCTGGCCTCACCAGTTGCAACTGGTATTGCATAGTTCTTCCTGGTCAGCCCTGGGCGCTGTCAGTTATTTGCAGTCAGTTGGGGCCCGAGATAAGCAGAGGGAGGTAGTTGCACTCCACCACATAACATGAGGGGTAGTTGTGCTCTCCTTCCCTAGCCCCTTTATTTTTAGGCTCTGAAATATGAAAACAGGAAATATGAAAAACAGAGCTACTGCCTTAATTAGTCTTCTTTTAATGTTAATCTTCTTATTTGAAGTAGAGCTATTCCATACCTTTTTGCAAAGGTATAATTTTACTTGTTTTCTACTATGCAGTTGAACTAACCTTAAATCATTTTGATCTTCCATACTTTGGGTGCCTTAAGTATCAATTGTTCGAATTAGTCTTAACTTTAAACCTTTTTGTTTCCAGTCCCAGGTTTTTATCTGTTATACAATAGTTTATTAAGCAGTCCTTTCTCACTCTTAGTCTTGTTTCTGCTAAAATCCACCAGGAATTCCATAGGCTGCTCTACTACTGTACTTAAGAAGAATAACTTTCAGAAAGTTTCTTAAGAGAACAGTAGAAATAATGATATTAAAGATTTCATTAAAATGCACTAGTTCTTAAAGAATACTGTGCCTTAGGCTACTAAAAATATCTAAGGCATTTTAGCAGCATCAGAGGCAGCTCACATATTAAATGCTTACAGTGGCCTTGAAAATTTTGGCGTTTACAATTGACTTTTGCTTGTGCTTGTAGAATTTACTATATGTTGTCTTCAGAAAGATTGAAGTGCTATACAGCCATATCACACTGCGTCCTGGCTATGATACATTAATAAACTAGGATAAAATGCATGCTAGTAGTAAAGTATGGTGTATAATTTGCATTTTAATGTGTTTATATGGATAGAAATAGATAGATAACAATAGATAACAAAATATTCATGGCTTTGCTGTTACAGCATTGTTTTTCTGTTCCATGTCTTTGGGTTTTCTTGCTCCTTGGATAACTGAGAAGTTTGAATGTGATTGTGTGAGTAAGGGCAGATTTAGGTAAGGTCTTCAGAACTTAATCAATGATCAGTTGAATCAATTATCAATTCTGTGGTTAAATTGTAAGGAAGAAGCATGCACTTCAAATCTGTTGCCTAGGAGTTGGAGAACTAATCATTTGGCAATGCATTTAGAATAAAAATAGCATTAAAATATGGTTTCATTTAAAAATGGGCTTTCATGTGAAAGGAAATTGGCTTTTAGTACCAAAATCTTTTCAAATCTTTGTATCTTCAAATATATATTTGTTTGTACTCAGTATGTTTGTAATACTTTGTTGCTTTACTGAAGAACAATCAGGTAATTTGTTCTCAGCAAGTTTTTTTTGTTTGTTTGTTTGTTGTATTTTGGTTTTTTATTAATACTAGGCACTTTGGTTTTGATTTTTTTTTTCCTCCAGTCTGTTCCATGTTGGTGTCATCCTAAGTCACCTGGAATCCTTTCTAAACCATGTTAGTCACAAATGGTAGTCATATTGATTTAATTTATTCAGTTCAAAACAGGGGTTGCAATCTGTGTGCATATTTAAAGCCAATCATCTCAAAGAAGGAAGTGAGGTGTGCTTGCAGAGGGAAAGCCCTCTCACACTCTGGCTTACCTTATAGTGAGAAAGATAAAGTAATCAGTTGACAGTCTTTCCTCAGGAGCTGATGAACCATAGACTTTTTTTTCCTTATGATACTGCACATTTGTGCTTTTTAGAATGAACTGTTCTGGTCTGTTCTGGTAGTTCTGCTTTTAGGGAGTTGGTATTATTTCACTTTTTATTATTATTAGATAGAAGCATACCTATTCTCCTATTATAACATCAGCTATTTCTGTCAGGAGACATTAGTGGTAATTATGTATCATGTTAGGAATTTTGAGTTTCTTTGAGATGAGAAGAGGGTGAAATGGTGGTGGAAATAATGTAGATAAAAGCTTCAGCTGTGGTGGAATATGTCACGTGCAGTGTACAAAGTGAGGAGCACCTACTCTTACAGCAAGCAGATAGGCAGGAAGATGGAGAAGACTCCAGAGACCAGGGGAGCAACCAAGGTAAGACAAAACTGGCACATGGGAGATCTGAATGAAGTAACAGTTATAAAAGTGCTGTTTCAGGAGAGCTGCACTTGATCTTGTAGCCATTAGCTGGTAAGCGGAGCATGGGAAGTTGATAAAAGAAACAAGTAAAACTCTTTAAACTGTAAGTTTGGCAAGTGTAATTGTCACAGAAGAATTGTTTGTTTGTGAGGATAGTTTAATAAGACTAGGCGAAGAATTCAACTTCCATTCCACTCAGTAGTCATTTTACTAACAGCGCTATTAAGATATGCCTCAGAATGCACTTGAAATAAACTTCATATTAAAATGCATTTTGATGATTGTCATCTTACCACTTAAAGATAGCGTGTTTATTAGAAGGGAATGAACATTACTGAAAGTTAGAGAGATAGATACTATTATCTCTGGTGCAGAAAGATATGTTTTCATGTATCTTACCCTTCTCTTCTAAGGGGTACCTGTGTTGCACAATACTGATGGAACTGTTTTTCAGTTAAATAAAGCGCAAATTGTGTTTCCTCATCTATCAGGCAGATGTAGCAGTTAAGTTTGGATGACTTTTTCATATAAGACTACAGATGGTTTCCCCTCGTCCCTAGCTTTTTTTGGTCATCAAAACCTACTAGAAATGAGTGAAATTCCACAAATCTTTGAAATGGGCAAAATGCAACTTGCTCTTCTGTGCTGCTTAAAATGATGGCTTTGAATCGTCTAGAATACTTTGTTTCAGATGAGATCAATGATAGAATTTCTTGATCTGTGGCTTTCTCTCTCTTCCTCACTCTCCTCCCAGCAATGAAGTGAGTATTTAAATGCTGCTTGACCTGATATATATATAAAAAAAACTAATATCTTAGCATCCGAAAGTCATACATGCAGGAGTATTTTGTTTTTGGTTGGTGGGCATGTGGGCTAGTTCCCCCTCATCCCCCATCTTTGACTGTGATGGTGATTACAGCAGTGATAGAGGAAGACTGAGGGGTTCGGGAACAATTCAAGAAACAAGACACCTTCTTCAGTCTTCCTCTGCTTTTCTACACAGGCAAGGCAATGGTGGTGAGCACTCCCCCTTAAGAGGATGTTTGCCTGTCATACTGCTGGTTGGAGGGGAGGGCAAGATTTCTGGAAGGCAGGGGTGAAAGAAGCACAGTTCTAGGAGGAGAGGATGGCAGAAGCTACTGAATTATTCACTGTTCACTTGTTTCAGCTAGGTCCCAAAAAAATAAGAAATATTATCAGCTAGGTTTGAACAACAAAAGACTACTGTGAATAATCCCATGCCAAGTATGTTCTTGAAGTGAATTTGGGAAGGGAGAGAGTAAAAATTTCTTACAGTGCAAAATCTTAAGGGTATAAGAATGTTCTCGTGTTCTGTTCCCAATCACAGGATTTCATAGATGTTCACCAAAACCAGGTTGACTGCATGTGTTGGGAAGGTGAGGTGTGGCAGATGAGCTTCTCTTTTGTATGTACTCATTGCACTTTCATGTTCCTCAAATAAAAGAGGGGGAATTCTTTCTTTGCCCAGGAGGGTTCATATCTTTCAAATAATATTTGAAATACTATAAAATTCACTGATCAAAGCATTTGAAAATTTTTGATACAGTAGATCACACAGTTAAGTGATTTGTTTATATTTTAGATCTAAATGTTGTGTATCTTTTTGTCTTTATAGTGATGAAGCATCCATTATCTCAGGGACAAAGCTTGCTGAACAAGTCTTGAAAGAAGTTCAAACGGATGTAGAATCATGGATATCCTTTGGAAACAAGAGACCTCATCTAACTGTCATATTAGTAGGAGACAATCCAGCTAGTCATATCTATGTCAGAAATAAGATAAAAGCAGCTGCAGCTGTAGGTATGTATTGCGTAATAAAATATTTCCATGTTAAGCACGAGATTAAAAAAAAAAAAAAGGTGGAGGGACACTTTGTATCTTCATTTCACTTTTTACTACTTTCTTCCTTACCATTCCTGATGAATATAAAGTGAAACTGTTGCACTAATGTGCAAAGACAGTATTTTTCATGACACAGGAATGGCAAGTAAGTGTAAGTTTTGATTCTATACCTTAAAATGATAGGAAACAGTTTACACGCATAGCTTTAGAAACTGGAAACTACAAGGGAACACTACAGACGTTTTTCTCACAGTTAAATATCTAGCTGTTTTTGAAAGGCTGGGTGAATAAAGATAATTGGAGGGAAATTATATGAGCTTTTATTTATTAATTGTCTTTGCAAGACACTGATGATTTTCAAATGTGACATAGATGTTTAGGAACTTACCTTCTCAGCACCCGTTATATTCTTTCTTTTATGTGAATTCTTTGGTCCACTTATAGTAACAAATCCTAACATTCTAGAATTGATATCAACAGAGATTATAAACTAACCACTCTCACAGGAAGAAAAAATAAGAATGTCTTTCTCCAAACCTGAATAATAATAAACTTTATATATATATCTGCAGTATTTCATGGAATTTGTCCTGTTGAATGCTTTCTGTCCAGATTAAAACCAGGCAAGCCAATCCAAAACGAACTGTCACAGTCCTGTATACAAAGGACAGAATTTCAGGCATAATAAAATCGAATGGCAAATGTAAATAATTGATTACCTGGGGTAAAGCTCAGTCAGTACAGTATCTTGTGTCCACTTAAAACAGTATCTTAGCTTAAACAGGAAACCTGAGTTTTGTTGCAGTCAGTGGAACTGCCGTCTTGTCTAGTGACTTGAAAAATTACCTGTTCTAGTAACAGTGTTGTTCTTGTAGGAAAAGTAGTAAAGTCATCATATACAGCAGCAGTATTGCTAGTGTAGCTTGATCTTTTGGGGTTTGTTCATAATTCTCAAGAGCATATTTGTAAAAAAAAAAAAAAAAAAAAAAAAGTTATTGTATGCTTTGTCTTCCACATAATTGTAAATCTAGTTTTAATTTTGGCACTGCTTTTTCAAACTGCTGTTTTGTCCTGTATGTTTCACTGTAAGATTGTACTTGACATCTAAAACGATGTTAAAGATCAGACAGTGACAGAATTTTCAGTAGTCTTCTATTCTTAGTGAAGGTAGCTGTTGAGCATCTGATACATTTTTAGACAAAAGGACTAAGCTCACCTGAGATAAATAATCTGATACTAATATCAATTTCTTCTGTTTTTTTATTATCAGGCATTTCTAGTGAGATCATAATGAGGCCTAAAGATATTTCTCAGGAAGAACTCTTAGATTTGACAGTCAAACTCAACAAGGATTCAACTGTTAGTGGTTTATTAGTTCAGCTACCTCTCCCAGGTAGGTGCTGTCTCTTATCCTGCTCTTCAAATATGGACAACTTAAGAAGTGTTTGACAAAATTTTTGATTGTGAGTGTTCTGAGTTACATGAGGAGCTCTTGAAAGCACATACACATAATGATGGATGAGTCATTGAAACAATACATTTCGATTGCATACTAGTTCACAGTTCTTACTAAACAAAAAGTAAAGTAAATAACAGGACTCAACAACGCTGTCTTTTTAAAGAAAAAAAATAAGTGAAAATGCTACTGCAAGGATAACTTTTTGCCACTTCATCCAGTTTACTTTGCTATTTTTTTCTAACATATTGCACTTACTTGCTTTATTTATTGGGACCTTTTGTTGTATCTTCATCCACTATAGCATGTCAAGTATACTACCCAGCAGATGCTGCTGCTGCCATTCTTAGTGTTTCCAGTTTTCCCCTTAAACATCTGTTGGTATTTTCTGTGTGGTCTCTAATGCTCCAGGAGGGCTCTGTGCTAAAGTCATAAAAGCCTATGTTCATGTTTATTAACCCCCACCCACTGCCGTGTGTACTAAAATTTATCTTTCTGACACTTATAAGCCATTTGGCAATAGCTGGAAAAATGGTATTTTGGCAGTGATTAAACTTACCACTTTTCATCTAAATCTACCTAAATCAATTTAGTTAAACCAGTATAAGCTTCGTAGTAGAGATGTACCTACTAGATTCATTGTACTAAATTGACTGGCATGTTGGGTTTCACCCATCTCTTTATTTCTAAGTGTTTTCTACTAATGTATATTGTCGTGTGTCGGCAGGAACTGTCTTTGGCATACGTAGGCATGATTTCTAGGACTAGCTGGAACTCAAGGGGTTATTGTTCTAAGAATGATGATTTTGAAGTGGAGGACTTGTTTTTCATCAGCTCTTAATTTCCACTCTTACTATTAGTCGTATTAGTCTTACTCTTTGCTTTCAGACAGTTCTTACTGCCTTTATTTCCTACTTGCAAACATAAAGAAATGAGGCAGGTACTGACTGTTAGGAAAGAGAAGGATGTGTTTTGTTCATATTTGTAATAAAATTGGCACTTGTGGTTAGAAAGTTTTGCATTTTGCATTATATAAACACTAGATTATGATAATACCTGAATTTGCTATGCACTGAAGTAAGCCGGCCACAAGATGGAAGCATAATGCAAGTAAAGAGCGCAAAATTTATTGGGTCCCATCCTGTTCAACTTATTAATCAGTGACTTGGATGAGGGGGACAGAGTGCCTCCTCAGCAAGTTTGCTGATGATACCAAGCTGGGAGGAGTGGCTGAGACAGCTGAGGGCTGTGCTGCCATTCAGGGAGACCTGGGCAGGCTGGAGAGCTGGGCAGAGAGGAACCTCCTGAGGTTCAACAAGGGCAAGTGCAGAGTCCTGCACCTAGGGAGGAATAACCCTAGGCACCAGTACAAGCTGGGGGCTGACCTTGTGGAGAGCAGCTCTGCAGAGAAGGACCTGGGAGTGCTGGTGGATGACAAGTTGACCATGAGCCAGCAATGTGCCCTTGTGGCCAAGAAAGTCAACGGTATGCTGGGGTGCATTAGGAAAAGTGTTGCCAGCAGGTGGAGGGAGGTGATTCTGCCCCTCTCCTCAGCCCAGGGGAGGCCTCATCTCAAGTACTGTGTCCAGTTCTGGGCTCCCAGTACAAGAGAGACATGGAGCTATTGGAGAGAGTCCAGCATAGGGCTCCGAAGATGATCAGAGGGCTGGAGCACCTGCCCTGTGAGGAACAGCTGTGAGAGCTGGGCCTCTTCAGCCTGGGGAAGAGAAGACTGAGAGGGGATCTAATCAATGTGTATAAGCACCTGAAGGGAGGGTGTCAAGGGGACAGGGACAAACTCTTTTCAGTTGTCCCGTGTGACAGGACAAGAGGCAATGGGCAGAAACTGAAGCACAGGAAGTTCGGCCTGACCGTGAGGGGGAATTTCTTCCCTGTGAGAGTGATGGAGCCCTGGACCAGGTTGCCCAGAGAGGTTGTGGAGTCTCCTTCTCTGGAGATCTTCAAGGCCCGCCTGGATGCAACCCTGTCTACCATGCTGTAGGTGACCCTACTGAGCAGGGAGGTTGGACTAGATGATCTCCAGAGGTCCCTTCCAACCTTACTGATTCTATGATTCTGTGATTCTAAGCTTTGGAAACCAAGTAATGAACTCTAGAAGTTGCTTGAATATGTTTAGTTGTCTGAATGTGCTTAGTTGTTTAGCCTGAAGAAACATCTCTTCTAGTAAGACTAGAGGAAGAGCTTTTTAATTTTAATTTTTTTTCATCAGTATTAAGAACTCCAGAAAAGATTTACCACTAACAGCCTAGCAATGGAAATTCCTCTCCAAGTGTAGCATAGGAAACAAGCTTGTCCTCTGGACTCCCCATCCACTGCTAGATTCTCCATAAATGGGAAATGTGATATGTCGCTTGACTTAGGCTGACATTCTGAAAAAGTGTTCAATACTGCTAGCAGAAATACTTCCTTTTTGTTGTTTTTTGTTTGTGTGTTTGAGATGGCTGTCAATTCGTTACAATCTCCTCTTGAGTCTTCTGCTTTCATTATACATAGTGATATATAATTTAACAATGGACTTAGGCCTTGAAACTTAGTGAATTTAAACCTGTGTGTAACATTTCATTAAAAACAATTTGAAGATAATTGTAGATGTGTCAGTTCAGATGTCTAATGCTAGTACACTTGAATGGTTTAAGCCTTGATATAACTGGTTGAAAATCCATCTGAAGAACTATAGTACTTTACTCACACTAACTACGTTACTACATTAAGAGTAATTAGTCTTTCTCTAACCTGTAAAACCTGAGTATGGCCAGGCAGGCCATATTCAGCATCTTCTTGCAAGTTGGATTAACCATTAAAAGTGTAAAGACAGAGAAACTTGGAGTGGAGGAATGGAATCCCAACTTGAGTTGGAATGATTTCAAGTAAGTTTGTATGATGATCTGTAGGGAGAAGGTTGTGTGTGTGAATAATGTTCTGTGAGACTGACGCTAACAAAAGATGACATTTTCTTGAGGAAAAAATTACAACATTTCTGAAGGGAAATAAAATCCACACTTTATGTAGTGTTGTAATGATTTATACAGTTGCAACTGTTTTTCTTGTATCTTTTTCTCTCCCGCACCCCAAGTTAGTGTTTTGTGAGATAACTCTGATTAAGCGTGGCGGAGAGAGGAGTGTCCACATCTCTTTTCAGGCCCATTTTGGCCTGCTTGTTACCAGCTATGCAGCTGGGTTTCTTTCCACTGATACGTGCCATTTTTCTTCAAATCCTGCAAATCAGTTGAGAGAGGAAAAAAATCCATGTAAAGCATATTCTCTTTTGCTTATACATGAACATATCTTATAATTCTGCCTCTGAGAAGCTGAACAGCAATGAGGAGGTCTTGGTCAGAGGAAAGTTTTGTCAAATCTCAGGCTCAAAAAAAAAAAAAGTATGGCAAGCAAGTTTTGTTTGCTGAAAAACTATTTTGGACAAAGTTAACAAGTTTCCTTTTGCAAAACTGTTTAATAAGTTACTTTGAATTTCTTTCTTGCCTGCTTGCAAAATCATGGTTTTCTTCGATCTAGATTAGATTAGTTTGATTTTGAAAGAAAGACTCTCTCATCAATTTTAATTTCCACAGGTCTTTGACATAGGGATTTGGAATGGAACTTTCTCCCTTTAGAAGCTGGAAAATTAAATCATAGTAATGTCTGTTTGAAACTCTCCAGTTGAACTCATTTTTTTCTTTTTACTGGAAATCCTTTAATAAGAGTTTACCACTTTTTAAGTTTTCTAACATATGATATCTTTTAATTAGCTAGTTCTTTTTTTTTTTTTTTTTTGCAAAATCCCGAAGTACATATATAGAGCAAGTTAATTACTAAATTCAAATCTCATGTATATGTGTGTGTAAAACATGTCTACTGAGAATGTCTTAATTTCCTTGTGAAAACTCATTTTGCTTTATTTGGCTTTTTTAAACATCCCGTTATGCCCCTTAAATTGGACATGTAGAATATATCGCTACAAAATAGCAAAGAGTTTTGTTAGCTATATAGCCTAGTATAGGCACTGTATTATTAGATGGAAGGAAAAAAAGACGGAGATGGAAGAGAAGCTCAAGTATAACACGGGAAACTGGGAAGTTATTAAACAATGAAGCAATAGACAGAAGTTGTAACTAACGTACCACTGGGCAAATGTATTTTTTATATAGAAATAGAGTTTGCTTTCTGGATCTCGGGTTGGCAGGAGGTAGATATGTTTCCTGCAAGTGTTCTGGAGCATCTCTTCACTTCACAATTTTTTTACTTAGTTTTGTAACTTGTCTTGGCTAATATGTATGTTGTTTCATAATGATTATCAATGTTCATGCAGTGTAGGCTTTAAGCAGCTGAAGACTTACCACATAAAAATAGTGCATGTAAAAAATAATAACTATGAAAAGTTAAAATTAATCATGTGCAAATATCATTTAACTCATATGTAGTTTTGAGCTCATAAACATCTCACAATTTTGTGTTATCCAAGTCTTCCAATGAAAAAGGACATATTTTGTTCCCATGGATTAGCAAATTCTTAAAAACAGTTATTTTGTTTAGAAAAATGGGTTTTTTGTTTGTTTTGTTTGTTTTTTGAGCCACTAGATTATCAATACTTCCAAAATGCAGAAGACTCAAGTGTCCTGTTTAAGTATTTATTTTTAATCATTATAAAGCATCATTATCAGTGGAATATCAGCCTCTAATGTTTTGGCTAAAGCTGCTGTATAACTAGTGCCAAAAATTGAATCATTTTATTTTCAACAGATGATTTAGAAAGCTGAAGTTGTAAATTAATTGCCTTTTTTTTTCTTCTCCATGTATAGCCTAAGCATAACTAATAATAATAATTATCCTGGGTTGATGAAACTAGTGTGTTTCTCCATGTAGTGATTTGGATAGCATTGATGACTTTTGATAAGTTAAGGAAAAGTAATCAGAAAGCAATGCATTTTCTAGATCACATAGACGAGCGAACAGTTTGTAATGCTATTGCACCTGAAAAGGATGTGGATGGATTTCACATTATCAACATTGGACGTCTGTGTCTTGATCAACCTTCTATAATACCTGCCACTGCTGCTGCTGTGTGGGAAATCATAAAAAGGACAGGTAAGGAAGTATGTTGGATTTTTTTTTTTTAATTACGAAAGATGAATGAGAGGTAGAGGCAGATATAAGTTAACAGGTGCAGGCTGTCTTAATATATAGGGCTGATAAAAAAAAAAAAAAGACAAGCATTTAGAGGAGTAATCTAAATAATAATGAAGCACCAAATAGGTTAAGATCTTTTCTCGATAATAGAACTATTCATTTAGAACAGACAGTCGTTCACTTGGGGTACTTAGTGAAGCATTTTTCATAGTAAATTATTGTGCACTTACAATGTTGGAAGGAGCTTCCTGTAATACTGCTTACCTCGTGATTAATTATCAAGTAGATATCTTTTAATATTAAAAGTTCTTGATTGGGAAGAGGAAGAAACAAGGACAAAAGTGACACTAAATGAGAACATTTAATTGCATGCTAGAGAGGGAAAAGAACATATACTTCAAATGTGTTAAATACTTGTCATTTTATAAGTATAACACAGATGCTCCCATTGATAGATATAAGAGTTTATATTTCCCTGTGTGGTCAGTGAAGAGAAACTAAGTCTCTCCAAAGAGTGGTTCAGATCACCTATATTAAGTGCAAATTTTATTTCTACTGTGAAAGCTGAAAGTTGTGTTGTGTTGTGGATTCATCCCATGAGGTTCAGCCTTGTGAGTTTTCAAGTAACATAGATATCAGCAGTCCACAATAGCAAATAATTCAGCCTTGAAGATTGAGAAGTTGGGTTTAAGTATATCGAAACAGCAGAATATAATTTTTTTTCTTTTTTTTTCTGTAAGGAATACAAACATTTGGTAAAAATGTTGTTGTAGTTGGAAGATCTAAGAATGTTGGAATGCCTATTTCAATGCTTTTGCATACTGATGGAGAGCATGAAAGGCCAGGAGGTAAGACCAGGAATATTGTCTGATATTCTAATGCTCCCGTATGTGAAACTGTCAAAATAAAACTAAATGGAGGATTCAGCGGAAATGAGAAAGCTTTTATCTCTTGTACAATATTTGCAACGAGAAGAAGGAAATTCCTTTTCTGATATATTTCCTGATGTTTTTTCAGGAGGCAAAGGCAATGTCTGAACTAGACATTGTTACTAGACAACTGTATTTGTTGATATTTAATAGTTTTTGTTTTCCTTTTTTAAACAGTTTTTGTTTTAACATTATTAACGTGGAACATTTGGGATACTACCTGAAAGTGTAGCTTTAAAGAGCAATGGAGGTTCATATGATGTTTATACAAACTAATATAGCTATATCCCTTATCCCCACACTTACGTAATACTAATTTCAAATTAGTTGTATGTGTGTGCGTGCACACACACTCACGCACACAGTGGCAGATGCACAAAAAATACGTCTATATATAAAATATAAACATACATGTATAGTATTATATATTTTATGTGTATGTGGGCAGAATATATGACTATTTCTATGTTGTACTGTGTTAGTTAGGTTATAATTATGAAACTATGTAGTTAAGAAAATAACTAACTGACCAAGAAAGTAACATTTCAGAGTGAGTTCTATGATAGTACCTGTTGACCTGGTGGATTTTTTCAGTGGTTCAATGTATATCCCCCTGGAAACTGGGTGTTGTAATGAAGATATTTTTATTTTTGCTAAATCACAAAGGCATGGATATACTGCTATAATTGTAGAAAGAATAACAAATACAACTTAAATAGAAATCTGTCCTCTTGTAACTTTAGTCTGATGTTAGAAACTGCCAAGGTGATGCATACAAATAAGGTAAATATGGATGTTTAATCCCAAGTTTATTTAATAGCAGTAGAATAAAATCTATTATTAATATAATGAAACACTAAAGGCTTCTTACTAATCATAGAGTTGGCTTTTCCATTCAGCTTCTGTGGGAAAGTTGCTGTTTGAAACTTCTCTTAATGTTTGAATTGTAATTACCATCAGTGCATAATTTTGGGCTCATCTCCATTACCATGAAAATCAGTAGGATTTTTGCTATTTATAACAAGGATTTAGTTCCATATATTACTGGAAATGCAAATTATGGAGTTTGAAATATGCTTTGTATAACGCAGACATAACAAAATAGATAAACAGAAGTATTGTGAAGTAATTGCATAGTCTGAAGAAATGGTTTTGTTCTTAAGGCAGTCTTTCCTGCTCCTCTTCCCTGAGCTGCCAAGTGGCAGTAGCCAGTGTAAAACAGCTGACAATGAGAAAATAAAAGAGCATATGTAATTCTTCCATAAAAAACAAGGGTAAGTATGTATTTGTAGTGTTCGTTATTGTAAATCCTTCAAAATTGGGAAGGTCTAGTGCAGTTTTCATTCCTGACTCATGGACTGCCCTGTCTTTGAAGTTCTGATTGGACTCCTGCAGTTAGTTCTGCTACTACTTTGAGCAACAAGAGGCCAACATGGATGCAGTATGGAAAGGAAGGCAGTATTGTTTGGCAATCTAGGCTGTGGTTTCACTTGTTTGGCAGTTAAAATTTCTCCATATATCATGACAGAGAAGAAGTTGAAAACAATTAAGATAATCTGAGATAGATGATATACTCTGAGAAAGAGCATGCATACTGCTAGTGTTTAATTAGGTCAAGGAAGCAGAGCTGTAGGAAAGACCAGAAAAATGAGCACAATCAAAGTAATAGCTTAAATGGAATAATCTTTTCCAGTAGTATTCTTAGCAGCTGGTGTAAGGGTAAAATTTACATATCATAGTCACAGAATCTATTGAGATATAAGATGAGGTCGCTCTGACAAGCTTTTAAAGCTTTTAGACTGCATTTCGTAGTTCAAGAGAATTCTGTATCTAGTATTCTGGCCTTGTGCTCTATCATAGTCAGAATTCCATGGTCTATTTGTTATTAAACAAAGGCTTTCTTATTAAGAGCATGTTTTGAATAGTTTAAAGCTGTTAGTAAAAGTGACATAAAGTAGAGGTTTCCTTTTTTAAACAAGGAGTGGGCAACTAGACAAGAGGCTGTAAGTGCTGATAAAGAACATTCTCAGTTTTATCAGTCAAGATAGGGTTGTATCAGCAGTTGAGACTGATTTGATGAAATCACGCTTATGAAAAAGTTATGTAAGGGATTTGTTGGTTTTTCGGAGGATGGGTTTTTTTGGTATATTTACAAATGATAAAACTGAGAAGTTGGGGTCTGTCTTCATTTGTAATGTTTTATATGTAGAAACCCTAATATCCTGCAGATGGCAATATCCGGTCATATAGGGAAACTGTCTGTACTCTTACAAAACAAATTGCAAATTGTTCTGTATAGTTAGGTCATTAGACTGTCTCTATTTTCTGAGCTACTGGATTGACTTGGCAGTATCATACTTAGTCTTACTTGCTAAATATCTTCCTCTGTTGTCTTTCAGCAGAAGTAACAGTATAAAACTAGTTATATATTTTCTGTTTTGACATGATCACAAATAAATGGACAACCTACCCTTTCTGAGGTGTCTGTAAGCTTCTGGACCACTATTTGGAAGGTAGGGACCATCTTTTTTGGTAGTGAGAGCAATTATTTGATTTCAGGAGCTGACTACAGACACATCCTTCACTGAAATCTTCAGGGGAAAATTGCACTTATTTTGTATCTTAGAGGTTGGGAATATTTGTACCTTTGGACTTGGTACCCTTTTTTCTTCTCAGCCTCTATATGCTGAGTGCAGTCAAAAGTACATTGTTATGTATATATCTTTGGGAGTTAGGACAGTTTCAGATAAGGCATCCTTCTTTTCTGTTTAAAATTGGTTTTGTAGGACCTTCTGTTTTATTGAAGCCTTTCTTTCCAGAATCCAGTGAAAAGTCTACTCGGCTTTCTTGTGTGAAGCATGGTCTTTCAGAGAGTCCCTGAGTTTGTGTGGCTAGCATTTGGTACTTAACAATAACCAGGAAGTGCATCACACCAAAAAGTATGTATGGCTTTTCTACAGTGGGCCAAGTGATTAATTTTAATAAGCCTTTGAGAGAGAGACCACCAAAAAAGAAAATCTTAGGCCGTTTGTCCAGCCTGCATGCTGCTTACTCATAAGAGCGTGTGTGCATGGCAGACATGCAAACAAATTAACAATCTGAAAAACGGTGCTTTACATTAACAAAATGAAGAGTGTGAATGATCAGTTGTTCCATCACGTTCCTATATGTTTTGCTTGTATGAGTTACCATTTTATTGATACCAAAGGCTGTGAAGGCTTAAGAAATATTGACATGCAGGCTTTATGTATTGGTGAAGATGATGCTATGACAAGAAAGATTAGTGAGATGTTTTTAGAATGGTGAGCTATATAAGCTTTTGATGGACTTAGATCCATGGGAAGTTATGCAAAGTTGGTAAAAGACTTTTTTCAGTCCCCCTAATTTCATGGAACTGCTCGTGCCCATTTGCACTTCCCTTTTGCCAGGAACTGGAAATATCTTCATCAGCTACTCTTCAGGGAGACCATATTAAGTGTAGAGACTGAAGGAGGAGAGGTGGTGACTGAAGGAGAAGAGTGATCAAAGATGAGGGAAAAGGGCAGAGAAGGCAGAGCGCAGACAAGTTGGAGGTGAGATGCTTAAGGAAGAGAATTAATGAGATGAGGTACAGATCAGATCAATCAGACGCACTCCTGAGGAATCAAACATGGTAGCAGTGTCTGAAATGGCAAAAACTTTTAGTGGTTAATAATATGGCTTTAGGAGTTTATGGTGAAAGAAAGGTGGAGACCAGGAATGTAGCACATGAATCCTATGTGGTACAATAAGTGCAAGGGAGAGAGAGAAAGAGAGTGTTGGCCTCAGAATCTGGGACTAATCTCCTTCAATAGCTGTTATCTTTGCTATTTTCCAGGTCAAGGGATCGCCACACTTGCTTTTGGATGCAGTGTGAGACTTCAGTCCCTATGCCCGTGAGCCTTCAGTTTGTGTGTATTCATTTCTCCTCATTATCTCCATCAAACAGATTTTCCAAAACAAGGTTTTTCATGTCTTATTAGGTGTTTTTTTTGTAGCTTCTTGCTAAGCAATGTGCATACATACAGGAGCCAGCCCCAGAGCTTCTGAGTTTGCCCAAAATGTTGTGGGCTTCCCTTTGTGGTCACTTCAAACACTTCCTATTCTGGTATTAAGTCAGAGTTCAGCAATTGTTGTTTTATCAGGAGATGCAAGAGATGGTAAGACATCTGCAAAAATCTAGCACCTTTTTGTCCATTCTGTTCTATTCCTGTATGACTATTTACTGTATTTCAAGTCTGTGGAAGAACATACACATTTGGTATATTTATTCTTGAAGTGGTTACAGTGATAAACATTCTCAGATCCATCTGGTTAGAAATATACAGATCATATATCATACCATATTATTAACCACTAAAAGTTTTTGCCATTTCAGACACTGCCACCATGTTTGATTCCTCAGGAGTGCGTCTGATTGATCTGATCTGTACCTCATCTCATTAATTCTCTTCCTTAAGCATCTCACCTCCAACTTGTCTGCGCTCTGCCTTCTCTGCCCTTTTCCCTCATCTTTGATCACTCTTCTCCTTCAGTCACCACCTCTCCTCCTTCAGTCTCTACACTTAATATGGTCTCCCTGAAGAGTAGCTGATGAAGATATTTCCAGTTCCTGGCAAAAGGGAAATATTGATACTGTTGTTAATTGTGTTACATGTGTATGTTCAGGAATGCCTCTCCTTGTGTGTTCCATCTCTTGGTGTTCCAGTCAAGAGAGAGATTTCACTATCTGCTGCTTGCCTGCAAATATGGCAGAGTTTTTAAGAAAAGAATCTTGGCCTCAGAGTGCCGTTGTTGCCACAGCTACTAGACTCACTCCCTATGCAATCAGATCCTACAAAGAAAAGAGCCTTGGTTGTCATCTTCTGTTGCTGGCCAGATGATTAACCATCTTAAGTCTTGAGGGAGGAAAGAGCAGTAAGAAGTAATGCTGGTTCACTTAATTTGAATTACTACTTAGTCCTTAAACACTCAGAAGTCTGTCAAAAACACAGGACAAAGACTAAACTTTGACTCCAGGATAACCCTTTTACAGAGTTTGGTCACAGAGGCAGGGAAGGCCATGGTGGTTTTTCTTGTCTGTATGACTGTCAAGGGAGGTATCTAGGGAACTGGAGGGCAGATGAATGATGAAAGTGGTTGAGGACCAAGGTAAAAACATGGTCACCTTGCGCTTGGTGTTTCATTTTGTCACAAACAATTTAGTCTTATGGTGCATTATGGAAAATGTGTTTAATAGGGTAGACACCAGATTCTGTGCTGGGGTCATTCCTTGTAATTTCACTAGATGTAGTGAAGCTGATCGAGGAATAAATTAGTCTACATTGTATGAATGCATTAATCCGGTGCTGATTTTTAAGGATAAGCACTTTTTCATATGTGAAACACAGATATTGTATATGCTAAAATAAATGATGCATCCCAAGATAAATCTGTGAGCATCTGTCCTGTTCTTAGTGTAACCAAAATAATTCATTTGTACCTGATAATAAATGCCATGCAGGAATCTTACATGTATCAAATAATTGTACATCTCTTAAATTTCAGGTGATGCTACAGTGACCATTACTCACAGATACACACCAAAGGAACAGCTCAAGATCCACACTCAACTCGCTGACATTGTAATAGTAGCTGCAGGTAATATCAATTGTCTGTCATATTCCAATGACAATTTTTAAAATTTGAAAAGATTGATGTCTGTGTTGGTGACACTACCAGCTGTTTTACTTGTCTCACTGAATAATCGATGTTCATGCTTGCTGAGGGTGTTGCAGTGAGTAGGTTTTCTTGTAAGAGGGGGCAAGTGATTTGGCTCTTTGTTCTTGCCCTTTACATTTGTGGACTCATAAACTGTTTCTCATCACATATGACACCTTTCCCTTAGGGAGACTTCAGGGTGAACTCCAGATTGGGAACCAGTCAGTGCATAGTTTATACAGGTATAATTATGTAAATTAAAACATTCTCTCTACAGTGCAAAAATCATGAGTCATTTAAATGTTGACAGGAGGGTTTCTTCAAATTGGTTGGAGTCTGCATTCATAAAACAATGATATATTTCTTGTGCTGTTAGATTTAAGGGTAATCTTGATAGGTTAAATGGTAGTTTTAGTGACACATATGTTTTTTCATCTCTGATTTTTTTGTAATTACCATGTGAAGAGGAAGATAATAGTACTTGCCAAAAGGAGAGGCTTTGAAAGATCATTGTGTTGATGCTCTTAGAGGAATGCAGAGTGAAATACTTTCAGTTTGAGTTGTCTATAAGAAAGAAAGAAGCGGAGCTCTATTTTTGAGCAGCCTTTGTTTTTAATTTGTATTGGTATTATTAATAGAAATTTAAATCAATTCAAATCAAATTAAATCAAATCAATCAAATAATTTTTTTATTAAGAAACTTGATAAATTTTTATATCCCCTTTCAGTTCATAACATCTTTTTTCTCTCAAATGGCTTTAGAGGACCACAGGTGGATTGTATCTTTGCTCTTTTGTCCTCCCTTCCTCCCTCTTCACCATCCTTATGACAAAGTCTTGCTAACTTACTTTCTAGATGAAGACAGATAGGTGTATCTCTGAAGCTCATCATTTCCCGTTGAAGTGATGTGTTGCTTTCCTTCAGGGCTTAACTGCACTATCTCTTTCTTATGCCAGGTCAGGAACAAGAAACAGCTCAGTTCTTGCACATGTGATTACTCAACTATTGGTCTAACCAGAATTCATACACTGAGAATAAAAAATAATAATGTGTGTGCTAAGTGGGGAAAAAACTAGCAACTCTTCTTCAAAATTCACTGCTTCTGCTTTAATCATAGGTTCTGGTTTTGTGCTGAACACAGTTTGTCATTGGCTACGCTTACAGTTAAAACTATTCAGTACCAATTCAGCCATGTTTGTTCTTGACATTTTTCTCTTCATATTACCTGTAACAGAAGCATGATACAACACTTGTTACACAATGTGAGATATACTTGGAATGATGAAAAAACCTAGGGCTAGATTGTGTAAACAGTAGGTGGCCCTGCCCCAGTGGGAGCTCAGGGGAGGATTACACTTTGGGAAAGTTCTCCTTGTGACGTGGGAACAGCACATACTGTACGTTTGGGGTAATGCTTGTCGTTCCCAGGAAACGTTTGGGACCTGTTCAGTGAGGATCACAAGGAAGGTAACCTCTACTCTGCTGGGTAGAACAGCTGCTGTCATAGGCCACTGTACAAGAAGTGCAAGTGGGAGAAAGCTTTGTGTGTGTGTAAGAAGGGGATGCCTGTTTTGCTCTTCCTATTTAATGCTTTTAGAAGAGCTACCTGCAACCTGGCCCCCAGTTTGATGATTTGTTAAAGTAAGCATGTTCAGCCTGATGCAGTACTCTGTCTGAGGGGGTTCTTCTTTCACTTGCATTTAGGGCTCTAAAACGCTTCCCTGCAGGCTGTTCCTTTTTTACTTCTGAGTTTGAGAATGCTTGTCTTTATAAGTTGTCCCATCAGTTACCCCCAGCTTTTGCACCCTAGCTTTCTTGAATGCAATTATCCATGCAATTTATTCCTTCCCTCCTTGTTCCCTTCCAGCTCGTTGCATCCCAAGTTCCAAAAAAGCTGCTCCTGTCCAGCCTAGCCTTCCCTAAATTCTGCATCCTGGCTTCCAGCTAGAGCTTCTTAGACCCTTTCAATGCCATGAAACTTTTTGCATTTCTAATTAAAGCATAACTTTTCTAATAAGCACACCGTGTGCTTGGAATCCCACCATGGTCTTTTCTTCTTGGTCCCAATCCCGGCCCACTGTCCTTGCCTATGCAGACATCCCATGAGGGCTCCTCTGTCACCATCAGCCCAGGCACATTGCAGAAGAGAAAGTGCAGCT
This sequence comes from Rhea pennata, assembly GCF_028389875.1. NCBI lineage: Eukaryota > Metazoa > Chordata > Aves > Rheiformes > Rheidae > Rhea > Rhea pennata. The sequence goes on from NC_084666.1 coordinate 73,223,531, forward strand.
TTGTGGTGTTTGTGTAGCTACTGCAGTATTTACGGAGTGTTGACGAAGGCAGTAAGTAGTCTTTGCTTTCGTGATTTTGCTGCTGTCACAACTTTCAGGTCTGCCTTAGTTGAGAGAGAAGACTCATCTTCCTGCCAGAATTGAAGGGGAGGGCGAAGAGAGGAAGGGTTAGGGGTGGCAAATGTTGGATGAAATTCTTCTGGGACTCCTTGCGGTGTCCCTCAGGATGTGAGCTGTGGTCCTCCTATATGGGAACTGCTAATATGACAGACTATATTTTATTAAGCCAGTGACTGGTTAGTTTCCTCAGGAGTTTGATATTTTACAATCCTTGTATATAAGCTAGCATAATATATTCTATAAAGTATAGTTCAGCTTCTTCTACAGGATTACTAATAGAAGATCTTCCTGCATTCTACAGTTCGTGCATTTTAGTAATAGGTGCTCTGATGTTTATCTCATTCTACTTGGAATGTAAAGTAGGCTTAAGTGAATAGATCTGCTCATTTGGTTTGAGGGTTAGTTTATTTGTTGCTATTAAGTATTTGGCCTATTATCAAACCATTTTATAAAGGGTGTAACTGTGTAACTTCCGTTAATATGCTTTCATCCCTATCAGACACAGATCATTTACCCCCATAAGACTAAAGCATTATCCAATTACCAGCCAGCTTGCAATTGATTGCATAAGAGTATGATGAAGTAGACATAGCCAGATGTTATCAAATGGCATAAGAAAGAATTTGAGGTCTTGGCTTGCTTAAGCAGAGTTTCAAGCTTGTGTCCTATGGGGGAGTAAGAAATGGAAAGCAAAGAGCATTCTTACATCACCCATTTCCAGATGATTGACTGGTTGAAATACAGTACTTTAAATGAAGCCAAAGCCTTTGTACACCAACATTTGCCTCAAATAAAACTACAGAGCCTCAAAAACATACGAATTTGCGTTCTTTTAGGGTTTGTTGTTGTTTGCTGTTGTTCCCCTCCCCTCTCGCCCTTTAAAAATATGCTCTGACAGGGAGAGAGTAGTTTAGATTCCTTCTCTGTCTACCCTGGTAATAGAGTATCTCCATTCTGCTCGAGGCGTAGAGATAGATCCAAGGGGATCACTCAAGAAGCAGAGCAAAATAAATAGAACTTAAGTGACAGAAAATTCCAACTTTGAAGTCAAGTTAGAGGTTGTATAGTAGGAAAGAATTTAGGAGGTGGTTTAAAGTGGATATACGGGAAAGATTGCTGTTGTTGCATTTAAGTTATGAGAAGCTAATGAAGGTGATATATAAACATCTTACATTCTTGGATCTCTAATAACATATAGTTGCTTTGGTCTCAGATACTGTTTTGCCTTGATGTTTGAGGAGATGTCTAATTTGTTCTGCATCTGTCCAGGAATGAACTTTCAGATCTCTGGTCACAAGTCATACTGCTCTTTGTAAAGCACTACTGCTATGTTTGTTTTAGAATATTTTTTTTACTTTAATTAAAACTACTGTTTGCAAGGAGGGCTCCTGCTGAACTCTTATTCTTGAAGAACAAGGCTTTTCTGTGCATCAAGTCGAGCGTGCTATAAAACTACTACTTCTCACTTCAGCATGTTTGGAAAGCTAGATTAGAATGATCTTCAGAAAGTAAATATGTGGTACTGCTTGTAGTTTGAACTGTCCTGTGGCAATGATCTTCAGAAAGCGGAAGACTTCTATGGTCAAAGCCTATTCTCTAAGAAAGCAGTGTTGTGCCATCCCTTTTGCTAATACTCAGGTCAGATTGTGCATATAATGAAGTTGTTATTTTTTACTTAAATGTCGTTTTAATAGCTAAATCTTTCTTTTGGTGTCTTTAGCCATGCATAGGCTTATCTTTTTGATTGATAGCTGAAATGTGCTGATTGGAAATATAAGGCCGTTTACTCATGTTTTCTATCTGGAATTTCAGTGACCTTTTAGGTTTTTTAGGTCCTGAATGTTGAACATGTGGCACGAATGCCAAGGTGCTTTGAATTTAAACAAGGGCTGAATAGAGCTCTTCTGCAGGGAGCTGAGGAAATCTTTTTCTGTATGTAAAAGCTGAGACTTGCTGCAGCATTTTGTTTTAGCTGGAGTTTTTTAATAGCAAGAGTCATGCCTCAGGACACTCTAGATACAGACCACTGGAAGCTGGTGAAAATGTGTAGTGCTGAGGCCAGGCCTTTTTTAGTCAAGTGTGTAGGTCTCTTCATTTAGTCTAAGTGATAGAACATGGTCTTATCTAGAAGCTACCCTGTAAAAGCTTGGTGTTACGGGAGTACCCATTAATACTTCTAAACTTAATTAATACCTGAGCGTGTTTCTTCAACCAAAGACAATATCACTGTATGCTCTTTTATAATAGGAATTAATGTAGAAGAGCCTCAGTTTTTTCAGATTCAGTCTCAGGAATCGTCTTCCACCCCTGAACAGATTTTGGTAAATGTATTTGTTAAGTGTCAATGGCTTGGTTACATGAAGGGTAGAAGACACTAAGCAGATCGTCTCCTGCATGTCAGTGGTATTTGAATCTAGAAGGTCTTCACAGTTCTGCTTCCCTACGTCTGTATAGACATCACACAAAAATGGGGCAAGAAAGATCTTTTGAAATTCTGTCCAGTCCATCCTAGCGCACAAGACAGTAAAATTTCTGATGTTGTAGTCCAATCTGCTTTCTAAGACCTCCACTGACAGAGACCTTATTTTCTCCCCAGGCTATGCCTGCTCCAGTGTTCATCTGTTCTTGTGGTTGGAACATTCTGCAGTGTCTGTGTGGCAAGGAAAATTTAAGTCTATTATTTTGCATCCCGTCAATCAAGGACATGGAAGATGGATAGTTCCTTTCTTCTTTCTTACATTTTTTTTTTAAAATCCTTGAGAATTGTCGTGAGGTCAAAAAGGCTATTTTTTTTGCACTTTTTCATTATAGTGCTTAGACTGTTCTTGTTGGTCTTCTACAGAGATGTGGACAGATAATCAGCTAAGTCTGACATTCACAGAAAAAATGCGGGATCCCACATGAGATCTTAAAATGTTGAATAGGTCAGGATTTCTGTTTCTTGCAATAGCATAATTATATCTGCTTATGTTCAGTTGGTGTTGTAAGCCTTGTTTTTTTTCTTCTGAAAAATTATTGTCTAACTAGTAGTTTGCTATCTTGCCTTTGTGCAGGATAACTATTTATATGTAAATATTGTGTCTTGCCTTCATTTCTGTTGAATTTGATATCATTTTCAATGATTTTCTTCTTTTTGCCAGTGTCAGCTGAAATCTAAGCTAAACTGCTTAAAGTATTTTCCAGCTTTGTCTTATCCACATTTAATAAGACTATTCTCTCTTCCACCACATTAGTGACATTTTAAGTTAATACCTGGCCCTTGTGGAACCCTCTCAACACACACTTTCATTCTGATGGTAAACTATTGGTGCCAATTATCTGGGTACACAGATTTTACAAGCAAGCCAAGAAAACATACTTGATGTGAGAAGCTTATGTGGAAAAAGCTTTACTTAAGTCAGCCATTTCTCTCCAATATACAAAACCTGATATTTGCAAAAAAGGGGGAAAAATGGCTTGATATTGTTTATTATAGGTAAATCTGAGTTAGCCTTTTTTTTCTTGTTAGCTTTCTGCCACTTAGAATTGCTCCAGATTTTTCACGGGAAGTGAAAATAAGCTGGTAGCGTAGATAAATTCTCTCATCATGCTAGCGTTTGTTTTGTATTGGTGGTATTTCATGTAGTTTGTGTATATTGTTCAAGTAACAGCTTGAATTGTCATGCATCTAACAAGTATAGAGGAAATTGGAAAAGCCAAGGAAAATAACACAAGTTCAAAGCAGATATTAAAGTAGAAAAGATCTCCCCAAAAATCTATGGAGATAACATCATACAGAATTTATTTCAGTAGTTCCCAACACTTCTGATCACTGGACCGTTGACAAGAGTAACCATTTCTTGTGGATCACAACACGTAGTTATAATTCAGTTTTCTTTGGAAATGCTATAGAAGTGATTTACTGATGCAAACCAGCAGCACATCTTTTATCATCATTGTGTTTGGCTGTTTATGACTGCAGGCTTAGCTAAAAATATTTACTCATATTTCTCATATTAAAGAAATGTCAGCTTTTCTCTTGATACTTACAAACTGTGTAAAAGTAGAAAACTTGTTTCCTACATATAGGAAAAAAAATGTCAGTGAAAGAAACGTCTTTCCATGCATGCACACATATGTATGCTCACCCTTTGCTATAATTGGGAACTGATGACCTGACACTATCTGGCCACATTAATCAAGTATATCTTGCTGGTTCCAGGTATCCCAAAATTGATTACAACTGATATGATTAAAAAAGGTGCAGCTGTGATTGACATAGGCATCAACCGTATCCATGATCCTCTTACAGGAAAGACAAAACTAGTAGGGGACGTGGACTTTGAAGGTGAGTGAAATACTTCGTATATGAACCTGTTGGGCAAATATATTCCAGTTTGTGGTATCCACTACTGATAAATACTTGGAATAGATTGTCTCATTCAAAGTTTTTTGTTTGTTTTCTTGTTTTTTAATTTTGACATATCTGCTCTAAACAATTCATATTTTATTTAAGAGAGAAAATGTTACTTTTAATTACATATATTGGCTACCTTGAGAAGATGTAGATGGTGTCTAACAGCAGTGTTGTCATAGCGATTCGACAGAGAAGCTTCTCTCCGAGTTTCCATACTCCTTTGTGAATCAGTCTAGTGAGTCACGAGTATACTATAAAAATGGTTTCTACCCTTTTACAAATGTAGGGTCTATCACTGTTCATAGCAAGTATTATCATACCACAGTTTCTCATGCATCATTTTAGATTTTCGCTATAACTTACATTTGAAATGTTAATTTCTGCTTCAGAAGCTTCCTTTATTCTAAGGTTTAATGTGGGTTGATCTTAAGTTCCTGAAAACCTTGGTCCAGGCAAGCCTAACTGAGATAACAAATCATGTTACATATTGATCTTTTTATGTTTAATGTGTTGCAGAGCAAGTTCACAATGTAACTTGATTAAATATCTCTGTTCTGGAGAAGCTCCCAACTGGAATAGCAGGATTCTTGCAGCTGAAAATTAAAGCTTATTGGCAGAGCTGTGTGGGAAGCTTAGATGGCATTTACCCACATTATTAATGGTTCTCAACAGTTCCTTATTTTGATAAGTATGAAAATCTCACACTTTTTTTTTTCATGGTTATTAAAATCTTGGCTGGCATACTGTCTCAAAGCTTAATTATATTCAAAAAGTTTCCAGCCTGCTGCATATACATGAAATTACATCACTCCTTCAGTTCCTGCTTATTTTGCTCATAAATGATACCTGTCTATTAAAGTCAACAAAATTACCTGCACGAGTGTAGCTAAGTGATTGTCCCAGCCTATCTTTGGAAATGAATAACTGCAGGTTTGAAATAGACCTCCAGCAGAAAAATACCTTTAAAATACAACAGAAGTATTTCTGCTGTTGTCCTGCTTGTACAATCACAAATAAAAGGTGCTTAAACTATTCAGAACTGAACTAAAATGAAGTAGAAGGAATTTTCAAGATCTTTCTATTTTGTTTTAGGAGATGTGAAAAAACAAAATGTAACATTCAGGAATTTGGTTGTGTTTGGGTTTTTTTGTTTGTTTGTTTTTTGATTGTTGTATATGACTTTCTGAATGTAATATAGGCCTAAATTCAATGGCCAGGCCATGATTCAGAGTTTCAGCAATGCACTGTATATGTCTTGTCATGTCTTCTGTGGGTTGTTCTTAGGATTTTACCTGGGGGGAGGGAAGATCCAAAAAAGAGGGAGGAACTTCAGCTTGGATTATGCCACTACAGTTCCATGTAGCATTTCACAGTGCATTGCCAAAGGGAAATTGTTGTTCATTGGTATCGGTGAAAGTTTCATTAAATCACTAGTATAGAAAATGCCAGTGTATACAGTTCTAAACACTAAAAAGTAAATCACCCTTGCAAATTACTTGACAAAGTAGTTATGAAAGGGAACAAGCTAGTATATTTGTCTACTAAATCATTATATACTTTCCATCTCATCATTGGACTGGATTCATTTTTAAACCCAAGTAATGATCGTGCAGTTTGAGACCAGATATATAAATGGTTGCCCTGGCATAGATCACCTGTTTAGCACAACTCAGCCTGCAAATATCTGTTCTCTCATAATTTCCTTCTATAAGTAGAAAAATGTTTTTTTGGGGGGGTGAAGGGAAAGCGGAGGCTTCACTGGATGGTCGTAGATTAAACTTAATTTATAACAAACGGTTTAGCATGGCTAACTTCACCAGGTGATCTGACTGAAAATCTCCTGTGGTAGAAATGCACTTTGTTAGATGCATGACAACCTTTTTTCATTCAGTTGTCATATCCTAGCAACACTTGAATACTGTCTTCTAATCTCTTGGAGTAGATTTGAAACTGAAATTTATTTTCATGTCTTTAACAACAAACTAATGTTATTAAAATTCTTGTTTTATGTTGTCCGTTCTTAAAATCAAGGCAAGGTTTTGTTGCGTCAGAAATTACCTGACAATAAATTCCTACTACAAGCAAAGAGAATTCAATAGCTGTCCAAAATAAGTTTTGAAATCATTAACTTGGTATTCTAAAATCTGCATTTATTTGATTTATGTTCTAGGCAACTGAGTTGCATACACTCACTCACAGCCAGAGACCTTTTCCTTGACAGCGCTTGCCACAGTGGGCTGAGAGACCTCGGCTGTTCTGTGTGTGTATGCACACTCAAGCCAAGCAATATGCTTCAGCTGTACTTTAAACTTCACTATGAGAAGGAACACTAAGATTGCTAAGTTTACTTCAAATAGTTAGGCTGTAACAAACACACTTGTCCATGCCACATTTTTTTTTTTATAGCTGCTGAATTATTTGACTTGTTAGTCATAGCATCCATACACATTGCTGTATCAGGGTTAACCATTTATTCCGGGCAAAAATCCCATGCTGTACTGTGAAGTGCCTTTAAATACTATATTTGTCTTTTTTTTAATATAGCCTCTTTATTTTTCCACTTTAAACTTTCACCACATTAAAAAAAAAAAGGAGACTACTTTTTGTAGAAAAGATTTGTTGAGACCACTTATATGTGGATTTCCAACATATCTAAAAAGCAGTGTGCTTGTGGAAGTAAGTTGTGAAGCCCTGAGGTACCAAGTCTGATGTTGCTAAGATGCCTCAGACTGATTATGCATCTCCCTATAAACAACCAGCACAGCGTGTTGATTGTACCCCTATTTATCTTCGGAATTTGGCAAAATGTATCGTCCAGAGAGGGGATTTGTGTAACTTCTGGGAGCCACAGTAGGATGAAGTGGTGTCATCCTTAGATTATTATCAGCGAAATTTTTGAAGTTACTTTAAGGCAGCAAGTTTCAGTCACAGAGAGGAAGAAAATGTTTCCACAGACAGGATAATGCATGTGTGAGTGTACCTGGCTCTGTTTTATAGGACTTCTGTTGCCACAGCAATAAAGCTGAGGGGGAAGAAGGGCTAGAAAGACAAGGACCATGAAACAAAGCAGAAACTTACAGAGAGCATTTAACCGGAACAGCTTTATTGGGTGGAGCACAATTTCCAGGAGTGACTGGTAGAGCAGGGTAGTAACACACTGGTGTGGCAGCTAACCTTTGTGACGGAGGTGCCTCAGTGGAGAGCTGCTTGCCTCTGTGCTGCCCCTGCCCCAGTACCTGCCCAGTGGTTGTAATATGCCTGCAAAGTGGCAGTGGCCATTTTCCAGAAGCTCTGGACTCACAGGTCCTTCTTGAGCTGTGCACCAAGAACTAACTTGCAGATCATCTGCAGTCTGATGGCCAAGTACACTGCCATCACCCATAACTGATCCTGCTCCTGGTAGTACCTGATTAGATTTATAAGACTTGTAGATTGGGGGCAGGTTTAGCTCAGCTGGTTAGAGAATGATGCTGCTAATGCTAAGGTCATGAGTCCAGTCCCCGTGTGGGCTATGCTGAGGGTTGAACTAGATCTGCAGAGGTCCCTTCCAACATTACCATTCTATGATTCTATGATACATAGTGATGGAGGCTTGTAATGCAGTGAGGAAGGAGCTTCTGTACTTTAATTGCAATTCCTATTGCAATTTTGATAGCTTATGAGGAGCTTTCCTTAGGTGGTATTATTGCAGAATTGTGTCACGCTCTTTATGGGATCCACATATCTTCCTGGCATAGGGCAAAAATGTTGTCAGAAATAAATTTCACTAATATTAAATGAAACTGAACTTGAAAGGCCCATAAAACCACAGTGTACAGGAATGTAGTGTGGTTTGTTTTAAAGAGCAAGAGAGCTTTTGTTACCTAGATCTATGAATTTGATTCTTCCCATATCTGACAAAGCAGGTGGTAGAGCTGGTTTTCCAGGTTTATGCCTTTATTACATACCTATATAGAAAAAAAAGCCCTTTTATATTAAAGAAAATTGATTTTAAATTTCATACCTCATGTACTTGTAGTATTAATGGAGTGTTTTATAAATGAGTATTCTTTATTTCATGGGTATTTTGCACAAACTAGATCACATAAAAGAGACTCTGGAGAATGGATGCTACCAGGAGCAGAGAGAGGTTCCCAATACTGAACAGCAAAAGAGGGTGCCTCAGCAAAATGACCAGTGTGGTCAAAAGTGATTGGCATGTGTTAGGAATTTTCTTTCAATGAGAGATGATTGTGCATAACGAATGCAGGGAAACTAAGGAATTTGTGTGTTTGATACTATTAAGGAAAGAATGGACAAGAATCACATATTACTTCTGAATGGATTACCTGTACCAAAATGAATGTATTGATTTAATGAAAAATGGGAAATATATCCTGTCCTGAACAGCTGCAGGGCTAACTATTACAAAAGAATTGGGTAAGTAGACAAGTTCCTTCAAGCATGCACAATTGAAGAAATTTACCATGAATATCTTCTGAGACAACTTCTTAGTGGAAATGGTGCTGGTGACATAAAATTGCATCTTCTTTACAGCCTGCAGGATACAGAAATACTTAATCCAAGCTTGCTGCTGCCTTGCTTCTGTTGTGTTATCTTTCCAGGCTGTAGGTTTCTTTTCAGACCTTTGAATCCTTTCCAAACTGTATCTCTGTATAGCTTATCCCAATAGCGGTCATGAAAACAGTATGTAGGTGTTCCAGCTGCTTTCACTATTGCTGCATATTGTTGCTAAACAAAAATCAGAGGAAGTTTTCCTATTGCTGCTCTCTGCTAAGAAAAGGAAAGTTTTTATTTTGCAAGCTTTGTAAGCTTTCTATACATTCTATGTATTTTGAAATCTTAGCATGCTTCACTTCCTTCTTATTTAGGCTACCTATTGCAATGGCTGGATGTCTGAGCTAAGGAGAGTTGTAAAAGAATGATTAACTAAACAAGAACAATAGCTAGCTAAATAGGAATGCTGGTTGTTCATGGCTGTCAGAAGGGCAGACTGACTGATAGCTAACTGTTGGCAGACAGGTCCTGGGTTGAAAACATCTGAGTACTTCTTCACAGAGGAGTACTTTGTGCAGGTGTTTAAGAAATTCATCTTTGATATCTTGCATTTCTGCTGCTACTGCTCATTGTCCAAAAGCTACAGCAATATCCCATCTGCCTGTCTGTGCTAATCAGCTGAATGCAAAAGTAGCTGTTCTGCATAACTTTCTGTTTCATTTTTGTCCCTGAGATGTTTCTGTTGTCTGCCTTTCACAGGTACAGGATGAGGAAAGATTTACTTGTAGCAGCCTGTTGGAGGAAAGCTCTATGATGATTAGAGTCCTGGCACGTATTTTCTTGCATTTCATTTACAGTACTTTTAAAATTAAGTCAGTAAGAGCAAGGGTAATACTATCAAAAAGAAGGAACTGGGAGAAATTAGGGAGATGGTGGCTGGTAGTAGCATCCCATAGTGCATGGTGAGAAAAATCCCAGAACCTGTAGATCAGAGCAGCCCAGCATGGGAGATCTGCTGTGATTGCTGAGCATGTGATTAGCACTTATGCAGTGCTGCATGGATGCAGTGATTCCAAAGTAGCTCTACAGGACTAATAAAGCTGTGTGGAAACAGTGCTTAGGCAGAAATTGTTCTGCATCAGTTAATGGAAATACAAGAGACCCAGAACTGCTTTCAGGTTGAGACTTGCCCTTAGTTTGTGTGATTAACCCTATTAGGTGTCTGATGTCCTTAGCTTTAAAGGAACCTAGGAATGAAGGCTATTTGCAAAGTAGTGGAACCTGTTTTTCAAGGAAATAATCTACATTTCATTTCTTCTGAAGAATCAAAGGAAGATTTTAAGTTTCAAAAGATGCTGCAAAACTGCATATCCTCCCCCATAGGCACTTAATTTGTATACTAACATTTTCTGGATAGCCACAGAAATGCCTGGGACAACTACATGTGTCTCCACAAAGCTGAGTTAAAGCTAAGGACAAAGCTACTTACATTGCTGAAAAGCATAAACAGGACCTTCTAAAGGAACTGACAGTGCAACATCTTATTTGCCATCATGAGATCTGTCACATTCAAGTGCTGTCCTAGGACTGTGTTTGGCCTATTACACTGCACAAGGATAGGAAAATCTGTTTGCATTTTTGAGGGGTAGATTGTTTTGGTTTGTTTCCCCTCCCCCCCTTTTGTCATTGGCATTCATCTTTGAAGATTGCATTCACCGTATCCATATTTACTATTATAGATGGAGATTTGTCAGATGATAGTTCACCTACTTAGATGCCCTTTGTTCATTTAAACATCTGGGCCCTAGATGACTTTTTGTGAATAGACTATCTGGGTGGTTGTATGCTAACTGATTCCAAATACGGATTCTGCCATGCTGACCCACGATGATTTCCTAATGGTAGTGTATGGGTAGAGAAACAACTCACAGCAACTTGTGAAAACAGTACACTGTGTGTCTACTTCTGAATATAGTTGCTAGCAGTAGAGGCAATGAATGTTGTAGATAATATTCATTAGAAGACTTTCTTTAGCATATAATATTGCCATGGAAACAAACTTATTTCCATTTAAAACATCTAAAATATTTTAGTGTGTTAATTATGGTTTTGACTTCAGATGTGGGTACACTTCAATAATTATGACATTCACTTGGGAATTTGTAGTAACTGTATTAACAATAAACACCAATTGCAGATGGTAGGTAGTTCAAAATAGTATAACTAATAAGAAAACAAATTATTTGGGTTTGAGAATATTAAGAATAACTGCCATGTGAGTGAGATCTTAATTCGTTGTTACCATTTAAATGTAAAAAAAAACCAAAAAACAAAACAAAAAAAACCACACACGCATTGCTATTTGTTTACCTTTCCAAATATTTTAACTGCGTATCTGGTGAAACCTGTCAACTGAGTAGCTAAAACTCTCCCACCCATAATTACTAGCCCTCCTCAAGAGACTTAGTCTTCTACTGCTCAGTTCAGTGACACTTGCTGTTAACTTATTTAAATGCAGTTATTAGGCACCTTTGTTGGAGAATTTGAGATTTTTTTTGAATTTAAAAACCCCTAGAATCTAATAGTTATTCTGTGTAATAAAGCAACATTCAGCTTTTCAAATTCTCTTTTAATAGTTCTTTTTGCAAAACTAATTATTTCTAACAGTAAAGCACCACATCTATTCAAGATGAATATACTTAAAGCAATGACAAGAATCTTGTTTGTTCTGAAAGCTGCCTAATATTCCAGTGATTTGTATGGAAATATACATGCTTGTGCCATGTGCTTGCTCAATTTTTTTCCCTATGTGTGTGTGTGCCCTTTTAAAAATGATGTTTTGAAAATAGCAATGCACACTGTAGCATTCAGCTACATTGCAAATTTGCACCTGCCTCCCCCACTTCATTTCATACACTGTGGCAACAAGTGGGGTGAGTTTTCAGGATACTATTTCCAAGCAAACAAAAAATTATCTCATAATGGCATTTTAGAGAAAATTCTGTAGTAACCTGGTTAGTAATGTGCCATTTAGATAATCTTAACCTTTATTAACAAATAACTACTCATTACATTTTGTCATGTGATGAATTCCTGGCCAGATACATGTAGTTCTTTTACAGGTAACCTGAAATTCCAGTTGATTACATTTTGCATAATAGATACAAATATCAAATCATGATTTATTGTTACATTGTATTAATTCTTAGTATAAAGAAGTTAATTAGACAGATGCGACCTTAAATCCTTTTTTCCCCACTTTTTTTCCTTTTTCTCCTACTTTCTTTTCTTTTTAACATGCCCTACATACTTATCTCTTACTATTTGACATGAATATTCAAGATATACACTTACTTTGGATAGTCTGACATAGTTCATGTTTGGGACTAACTTACTTCTTAGAGTTTTCCTTGATTTGAAATTTGAATAAGATCTGTGTCTCCAGATCCAAATAGGCATCCTACTAACACACATAAACAGCAGCATAATCTAAAGTAACTTCATGCATGAGGCCAAAAAAGAAATTTCCCTTACCTGAGGGAGAAGTTTCATTCTGGACAAAGATGCAATAGGTATATCTCAGGATAAAGCCTATGTTCAAACCTGCATGCCTCAAGGAGCTTCCAGTGGAAAGGTTTCCTTTTATGGGCTTATGAGAGGGAATGCCCCAAAACAGATTTGGAGATGTAATTACTTTTATCTGAAAAAAAGATTCTAGAAGGAGAAGGTACTTACTGAGTGAGGTCTAGCCAGCCATATAAAGACAATCATCTCTGGAGGAGCTGAATATTAATGACTAAAGATGAAAAATGGATTTCACTATAATCTGTTTTTCCTCAGATACAACTCTTGTCTTTTGCTCTTTGTCCAGACTGCAAAGCAGAAAACAAGTCAGCCGTGAAAACGTACTTTCTCTTGCGGCAGTTCTCTGATTGCTGAATATTTTTATTAGAAGCTGCAAGCTAGAGGGAGGAAAAGAGGCTGAAGAGATGACTTGACTGTTGCTGATGCTGTGCTGTTAGTTTTGGTAGTTAAAGTGGTAGTTACCTGCTCTTAATGATAATCTTCTGGAATACGCATAGCTTTGGGTTTTTTATTTTTACTTTCTGAAGGAGATCCCCAGCTTTCATAAATTTTCTGGTTACTGTGGTGTGGTAGTACAGTTGGCATATGGTGAAGCAAATCTTTATTGCCCCCTTATGACAGTCTTGCCTATGTGTCACTCAAGCATTCCTACAGCTATCTGACTGGCCAGATCAAGAAGTTGAAAACTACCACTTACCAAAACACTCCACTGGGATTAACTTTGGATCTGGCTGACCACAGGCTGTGTGAACATTCATGCTCCCAAGAGGAAAGGACAGCCTTCTGCAAGTGGATCAGACTGTGAAATCATGCCCTGAAACGAACCCACTGGTAATAGCATTCAAATGAGGAACGCTACCTTGCAGCCCTGGTCCTGATTGTATCCTGAAACTGCCATGGCTGTAATACACTTTTCTTGTGTTCTCCAGTACTTTCCAACTCATTGTCCTTTATGCTTGTGGACAGTTAGGCATACGTGGACCACTGAAGGAGAAAAGAAGTTTTTTGGAAACATTCTCAGTCAATGCCTTTTTCTCTTTTCTCTTAGAAGTGAAGAAGAAAGCTGGCTTTATCACTCCAGTGCCAGGAGGGGTAGGACCTATGACTGTTGCAATGCTTCTGAAGAACACACTCATAGTTGCTAAAAAGCTCATTTATTAGAGCAAGCTGGCTACCTTGAAAGAAGAATCCAAGTTGTTCTATTTATTGATACACAAAACATTTATTTTTTACTACAGAGATATTTATTTCTACATTTTATTTATTTTTTCATGTAAAGTATATTGAACCTGGTGGTTTACAAAATGTTAAAATACTTTGTGTTACCTCCTCCTGATTTATTGTGAGCAAAAATGAATCAGAGAGTGCAACCTTTCCAGATATGTTATTGTTGATCAACTGTGTGTGTGAAAATGAAGAACAAAGCATGATTTACAAATATACATGTACATCTGGGACTGTGGTGCAATTTACAAAATTAGTTAAGCATGGGGGACCCTCTGTTGATCAAGCTGTGTGAAAACTAGGTTTCTTTTGAAGATATGATTTGGGTTCCTCAGTCATGAAGCAATCTCGAGTAAAATGTGAAATTTTTAATTCCTTGGAAAACACAGCAGAAATCTTGAATCTGTAAGGAGTGAAAAATTGGAGCCTACGTTTCAAATTCAGGCAGTAATGTTGACATGAAGACAGATGTTCATTACACATCTTAAAACTGTCATGTATGCTTAAACACCACGGACTAAATTCTGACCTTAAGTGTATACAAGAAGTACACATGAATAAGTGGCTAGAACTGAGGCCTGAACTGTTCTTTCAATATTTTAATTTATGACTGACAAAATGTGTTAGTGTATGTTGCCCTTATCCCACAAAAAAAAGCTGTGAATAGATAACTGAGCAGGATCAGGACCTTTATTAATTAGAATGTAATTTCCACTACTGTGGAAATATATTATGTATAACATAAAAAAGAAAAAAGCAAGAGTTGGTCCAGGATGAAATGTTTCTATTGGATTTTAAGTCAAATACTCTCCTATGTTATGAGATCACATTAAGGATTCTTAGTTCCTGTTGCAAGACTGGGTCCTATAAGTTCTTGACCTCATTATTCTACTGCTTACAGAGGACTATGTGAGAATAAGAAGATGCCTGCTCTAAAAAGAAAATAAAAGCTGGGAAGGATGATCATCAATAATTTTTTTTTCACCTAAACATTTAGTTCCAAAGATCAATCTAGAATAGTTTAATGCAATATAAAAGTTGGAGTGGAGTTACTGGTGAAAAGTCAATTTGATGTAGTGTACGCCTATTAACATGAAGAACCTACTGCAGTTCCCACCGAAGTTGTTGGAAATCAGATTGGTCCATCACCTTCAAATTTTTATCTCAGTTGGGATAACCTTGATTTATTTTAATCAAAAGCCTTTCATGTTTGCCAGTAAATTATAGATTGCCTGAAAGGAAGAAAAATGAAGTGTGGCTAAATACTTCTTCCATTCAACAAAAAAAAAATGTACTTGCTACAATAAAAAATATAGAGCTTTGCTTCTGTACTGATTGTTCTTCTGATGGTCTTTTTTAGAGTTTTGTTTAATGCAGATTTTGCAAAGGAGATTGACAGAATCATTTCTAAATATATGAGCCCAGTCTTGCAGATGTTTGCTTATCTGTTTAAATTTGTGCAGTGGTATAAATTTTAGCAGTATGAGGGCATATGAAGATAATACACTAGCTGGTCAATCTGTTGTTGATAAAGGAGGAATAAACTTGATCACTGTTATGCTAATATTTTTGCTAGAAATGTGTTAAAACAGGATTTGTGGGGTTTTTTATTACTCTGTTAGGAGTGGAGTGTTGGAGGATTTTCACTAGTTGGTCATTACCTTTTTTCAGCTGTTTACATTGCTGTCCTAGATTCATGTTTTTCACTAGTTGGTCATTACCTTTTTTCAGCTGTTTACATTGCTGTCCTAGATTCGTGTTCAATTTGTTTATTTTAAATAAAATATTCTCTGCATTTTTGGCAGAATAACTGTTTGCGCCATTTTGCTTATGTCACTTGAATAAGTAACTCCTCCATATCTTACAAACAGTTTATTTTGCATCTTCAGCTCTTTTTCTCTTTTCAGTCCTCATGGATGAATTAGTATTGCACAAAAGTAGTAAAATTGAGGTTTTACTTGACTGTATGCTATATTCAGTGCTGATGGACACCTCTGTGCGAATATGTTCTTCATTTTGGCATCCAACAGGAACAGCTGTCACAAGCCTGAAAAGCATGCTCACGTACTGGAGCCTGGTGAGGTCTGATCCAGGCATGGATGCCCTGTGGCAGATAGTGGCACAGCCTCATCCGCTGAACCCTTCTCACAGGCATACCGCACCCAGCTCTATTGCCTAATTATGAAGCCACCTCTTGGATTCAAGTAGGATTAAGTTCCCATTGTGTATTTATGTGTGTTGAAAGCAGGGCTCGTGTTGAAAGCAGGGCTCGTGTGATTTACTCCCTGCTTGGGACTGACAGCAGAGGTTATCTAGGTAGGCATGAACATTGACAGCAATGTGGAGAGTACAGAAGCTGCATGCTATCAGGGTGCCAGCATGGGTTTCGGGCTACCTAAGGAAGAGAAAAGCCTCCTGGAATGCAGTCCATAAACAGGAGAACACTTAATTAAAACATGCATAACTAGCTTGTGTTTTTCCTAAACTTCTAAAGTGGTTAGATCACTGAGGAGTGTAGAGGGATAAATTCCAGCTAACCAGTTTTTAGAGCATCAGAAGATTTTGCCGAAAAAGACAAAGACATTGTGAAATGTTTTTACTGCCTGGAGCTCGCAGTTGGAAAATGAAAGTTGTTGCTAGGGTAAAGTTGCTAACTTTGCTTGTGTGAGAGTTGAAAATCGCTGTTCCTACGTTTGTCAGAAAGGCTCAGTTCAGTAGCATTCAATCTGCTCTAGTATATCTGGCTGCCTCTGTACCATTTGGAGGGACCATTTCGGCTCCACAGCAGCATTCTGAATACTGATAGTCCTTCTAGAAGTAGTGTAAGACCTACATTCCTCAGGGAAAGAAAGATCACATTCATTGCAATGCACCACTTTTGGTTTTGTTAACTTCTGTTTTGCTGTTTTCTGTGGATCTGCTCTGGCAGATACGAGATCTCTCCTTAAAACTGTAACTTTGTGTGCACGATTATGCCCACAGGTAATAGGAAACTAGAGTTTCAAAAGAAAACCTGATCCCGCTGCGAGATAATAGCAGTTTCCTAAATAAATGTGTGGTTGCCTCGAGGCTTGAGGTTGTTGCCAGTTGCACCTTTTTTTTGATTGGTGAGAACAGCAGATGACGCTTCATGGTATATAAGTACAAGAGAAATCACGAGGAGCACAGATAAGCAGAGCAAACCAGTCATCTGGAAAGAAGAGTTGAGAAGGTGTTAAAGCAGCTGCTTGCAATGGCATTTGGAATGCTAATCTATATTTTGCTGAAAGGTAGGATTGGAGGAGGTTTTTCCATGTCAGAAAATACAAGGCTTTTTTGAACAGTAGTTCACTCCTTCTGAAATAAGCAGGGGATGGGGGCAGGGAAAAAAGATATGAAGATACTGTGAAGCTTAATTATTTGAGTTATTTTAAGCCTGGATGAAATTTTAACTGATAGGGTATAATTCAGTTTCTTTTAGAAGAAACTGCTTTGACCAGTAAGTAGGTGTAACGTTGTCTGTAATACATTACGGGTACCTGTGTCGTAAATTGCATAAGGTAGTAGAATTGAGAATGGAATGGATATGTATTTTGGAACTCTGCAAATAACAGTTTGTTTCTCCACAATTGTAATTATGCTGTGACAAAAGGAGGTTTGAGGTGAGAACCCTGCAAAAAGAACTGTTATTGTTTTGCTGCATTACATCAGAATTGTATTAAGTGGGTACATGTTTTCTGGGTGAAATGAACATTGAATAGACATGCTGAGTTTTTCTATTACAGTAAGCATCTATTTGCATTATACAGCAATGGGGGCACTGAGTGAAGAGTCAGCTATTACCATTTCATCCCTCAGCACAGAATTATGGAATAACTGGACAAAAAACGATACTGAAGGTATTTCTTTTTTGTTATGTTTGTTGTCACTGAAAAATGTGGTGGATTTTATCCTGATCATAACTGCCTTAATGCTTCTGCCATGCATGCAATGTTGAATTGTGGTATTTGTTGCATGTGTGAGATGAGCTGGTTTTTTTCATGGAGCCTTGAAAATCTCTCTGAGGTAATAGCTGTCACAAAGCTGGAGCAGGCTCAGCACTTACCAGCTAACAAACCAAGTCATAACTGGGAAAGGGCTACTTGGAGTAGATCCTCTGCACTTTTGATGGTCATTTTTGTTACTTTTAACTAGTGCTTGGTTTCTGACTATTAGTTCTCTTTAGTCTGAATCTTTCTGTGCTTAAGTGAGAATGCAGCAAATGCAACTTGAAACGATGCCTCTCATTACTGTTATTCAGTAGTTTCTTTGTTGCAGTTTTGCTTTGGGCTATCACAGGTTCCACAGCCCTTCTCAGCGTGCTAGCTCTCTCGTTTCTTTCTTTTTCTTTTCTGAATGAAATGTGAACTCAAGCTATTTACCTGCCAAGATCTGAGACTAGAGCGCTGTGTTTATCCTGCAAGCAGCATTCTTGATGTTACTTCAGATGCTAGTGATGTCATTACTTTCTGGAGAACAGTGCAATTTGGAACTGAGGTTTTGGCAGGTCAGTAAAGAAGGAGAGAATTTTAACCATGATACTTATTAATGTCTTTGTACTTTTGAAAGAATGTAAATATGCATACAAATCATCTTCTGGTAATTGTAAATCATCTCAGGATGTCTTAGAAGCTTTTTTAGTAGATACATAAGCTTTTTATTTTCCTCGTAATTCAAAACAAGCCAAACTACTGTCCCCCCCCCTTTTTTTTTCTTTTTTTGTCTGTAGTTTGTCATACTGGTATAATGTTACAGATACATTCCTATGTACTTGTGTGTGTGTGTGTGTGTGTAATGTATATACACACACACATACTTACATACATATGTACACATCTATAAGTGTAAAGTCAAAGATGATCATTTTTCAGTGCAGTAGTTTCATGCACAGTACTTGTGGTCTGGCTTAGTGGATTTATCTGTGATGTGTTTTTTCCAGAGTTACATACATAGCAAATAGTGATATAACAAAGTAGAAATGTATGTCATGACTCCTTAAGTAGCCTGTTTGTGTCATATTTAGAAAGCAGGAGTTATACATCATATTTTAACAAATAAGAGGTTTGTTTATGTGAACACGACTAGGTCTGCAGTTGTCCCATCTGCAGTTACACTAGCTGCACTTGTGCATATCAGTTAGATGCTTGCACTTTTGGCTGAGTGTTCTCTCAAAGCTAGCAACACAAATTCAGACCATTTGAGCGCACACTTGCACAATCTGTTAAAGGTATGTGTAGTTGGACCTTTTGTATGGCCACTGAAAAGATAGGAAACAGTATTTCCAGAAAGAAAATTAAAAAAAGAAAAAAGAAAAACACTTAGAGTGCCACCAAAGAAAGTGGCTATATCACTATAACCTGTTGCATGGTCATCCAGGGAAGAGGTTGCGGAAAGGATGTCGGAGGGGCTGACAAGGCACAGATTAAGAATCTGAGGCATAGTTTCTGCTAAAGAGAAGGCATAGTTCATGCTGAAGGGGGATTTTGCAGTGAAGTGATCAGGCAGGAGTTAGAAAGGCTAGGAAGGGCTTAGTTTTACTGCAGAAATGTGCAGTCCATTCATTGCCACGATCTGCTTCCTGCACGCAGCCTGTAATGGCAGTCCTGAACTGGGGCTGACCCCTTTCCTCCCCCTTCTAACTCTCTTGTTCCCCCTCTCCCAACACACCATGCTTGAGCGCTGAGCTGTAATGGTCTCAGTGGCTTACTCTTTTTGTCACTAGTCTGTCAGTTTTAGCGTACCCAGGTTTCCGAGTGCCTGTCGTTTTGATCTCATGTCAGATCTTGCCAAGTGTATCTGTTTGAATGACTCAGTGGCAGGCAACTGTCAAGTGCTTACACAGCATGCTTTTTTTTCCCCTTATGTGACTTGAAAGGGCATATGGATGTGTTTGTTCAACAGCTTATTTAGTATCTAGGTGGATAATGTGATATGAATTGTCATTATGTTTTGGAATGGATTAGATAGAAAATCTTTGTTTTCAAGACTTATCATTCTTTTAATGACAATTAAAAGACAATTATTTCTATTAAAAGACAATTATTTCTATTTTTGCAATGTCAAAATACTTAGCACCTAAAATTCTTGCGTGTTCATTGCAGATCTGACCTTGCAACCCACACGGAACAAAATTTCACTCTTGATAGTGAAGGAATGCATTGTTTATTTGTGGCCTGCATGGCAAGATGTTTGTCTCAAACACTTTCTAGACAAGTTTCTATTCTAGGCAAGTTTCTATTCTAGGCAAGTTTCTATTCTAGGCTGACCTTGGTTTCATATGGCAATATTAATTTTGATTATACTCAGGGGAAGAACGCTTGCATACTTAGGCTAAGCAATTTTTCCTCTAGAAGTCGGTAGGTGAAATACTGCCATCTCTCGGAAGAAATGGAATAAATCAAAACTGAAGCAGAAGAGATGTTTTGCTGGTGTGAATACATTTGGCTGAGGCCTGGATAGAGGTTGCTGGGGAGTCCATACCTTTTGACATGTAAATTTGTACATTCCTCACTTTTTTTCCCCCTGTTATGTTTAAGGCTTATATCCTCCTGTTATGTAGTAGCCTGTTTGGCCTCCATTGTGCTAAAACTGTGGTGCTGATCTGTTGGTGCACGAGTGTTTGAAGAGAAACATAGGGAAGTATAAAGGTACTGTTTCCCATTTTCTGAAGCTGTTGTCTGCAGAGCTCTGTCTCCTGAGATGGTCTGCAGTATTCCTGAGTCAGCCAGAAGAGTGCTAGAGCTTGTGTGTATGTAGCCCCAACTCTTCTCTGTGCAGAGTACATGATTCAAGGCTAAAGATGTGTCTGCCCAATGCAGGGCTTTTTAGAGTAGAGGTCTTGCACTAGTTTCAGCATCTGCGGGTGATCTAGCTATAGCAGCATAGAGCTCAGAGTTGGGAGATGCTGCATGCAGTTCTGGTCTGCAAGCTGTTTGAGGCATTACAGCATGTGATAGAGATAGGGCTTAAGTCTCAGCATGTCCTTCAGCGTATATGTATTGCCACATGATTACTAAACCAGAACTGTGGCTGCATTATTAAACCAAAACTGTGTGTAGAATTATATTCCTAGGTTTGGGGCTGCCTTTTCCACAGAGTAAAGAGGAACTTCCGAATTTTTTTCTCAGCCCAAAGAAGTTTCCTTTAAATGAAGACATGTTTTTCTACCTGAGTAGCTTTTTCTGAGTAAGCCCACAAACTCTTTGCAGGAAGAAGACTTCTGTTGTTTCTCATTCTCTGTATATCCCTTCACAAGTTGGGGGTGTGATTTATCTTTCAGAAAGATTTTAGAGCAAACTGTTTTCAACTTGTTGTTGTATGATCTGAGTAATAGTGATAGCCTCAAGCCTCTTACTTGTCCAAACTATTTGATTCACAACTGAACTTGCAAAGTGCCCTGAAATGCAGGCCTATGGGTTTAGACTAGAGTAGCTGTTTCCCATCACTTGTCAACTCTTTGAAGCAGCTTGCATATAGGAAGAAGAAAAGCTTACCTACATGAATGCACAGGGGAACGCCTGCCATGAAATGACTCCAACTGAAATTTGGTCAGGAAGTTGGGGGATTAATATTGTTACTCCTGAGAAATATTGACCACATTGAGCTGACCACAGCAGGCCAGGACAGTCTGAGGCTTACTTCTCTGACATTCATTCTGTCAGCTCAATATCTCCAAACCTTGATTCACTGCTTACTCAGAAAGGAAGGTTTCTGCTCACTGCACTGTTGTTTAGTCACTTTGAGCAGATATTGTCACCCTCCTGCCAGATTATTTTTCTTGTGGTCATAACTGAAAGCTGATTTTGACATATGCTCAGTTAAGAAATAACTTTTAGACATCACTAAAACAGGCTCCTGAAATAGTAAAGTATTACTTGGACACTCCACCCCATCAGTGATTATTCTAATTGGGGGGAGAGACCAGTTCAAACAGATACTCCTTTGACTGTGAAGCATTTGAGCTTTCTCTTTGTTTGCCCCACCCCTGCTCCTGTGACACTTTGATGCCGGGCTCTGCATTTCTTCTGCACCCCAGAGTACATCACTCCTGGACTCAGACTCTGCTCTATCAGTAGATAACACTGATGTAAGATTCCAAAGAACACTTTGGACTTTTATTCTCATTTGAGCTTTTGTGATTGGGAATAAGCTAGTCATTTTCTGTACTTTCAAAGCAGAAACTTGCTTACTGACCTGAATGCATATGAGTTTTGTCCAATTTTAGAAACATGGAGTTGCTTGCTTTCAGATGGGGAGACCATCTGGGGAACCTTGGTGCTTATAAACATAACTGAGCACTCAGCTAACATTTGACTGTGCAGAACAGATAAAGAGACCAATCTCATCATTCATAGCTCAGTTATTGCTGCAGAGCTGAGGGACAGGAATATTAGAAATGCAGTAGTCTTTTGTCCTTTGATGGGGAAAAGAAAAAAGGAATTAATATATCATTTGAATTCAGCCTGGGAAACATACTGAGATTCATTCAATGCTGTCATTGCATCCTAAACCCCAATGTTCTTGGGGATTGCTGTTCTGATGGATTGCAGGTTGGATAATGCTGATGTTATGCTGGAGTCAATCTTCCATAATCTTTCTTATACATGCTCCTCAAGAGGAAGTACTTTAAGCGAAACTTGTATGTGTTTTCTCTAAAGCCTTGTTGAAATGTCTAAAAAACTCATTCTGCTTAGCAGTGTCTGAGCTGGCTCGCAAGATATATCACAGTAAATCTATGTGTTATATGTCTTTCTGCAGTAAATGTCTGTCCCTCTTGAATTGTGAAAAATTTTTTAAATGATTTGACTTTTTCAAAATGTAACATGGCATTTCTTTCCCTTTCACAGTAGACTACACAGAGCAACCAAGGCTCTTGAAGCTTATGCAAGCCTGTCTTGAAGAACATCATAGCTATTGTATTAACGGGCTCTGTGCTTTTCACAGTGAACTGAAGAAACCCATATGCAAGTAAAGAACACTTTATAAATACAGTTCTTAGAGAAGTTAAAACAGGAGCATTATTTCTTTGTCTGCTATACATTATTAATGTAATGTGACTACTTTTTAGGAGAGCACAACTTTTAAGTGCCAGTGAAGTACTTACAGGCTTAAATTTCGGCACATCCTTGAGCACTGTGCTGGTTTAGGACTGTTAATGAGACAGTAGGGCCATGCCAGTGTAAAACCAAAGAAAGAAGATTGAAAATACACAGCTTTCTAAATTGTTGATTTGACAGCATCTCAAGTGACAATTGGCATTAAAGGATTCAATTTTCAGAGGTGCAGTGAAGGGGCGAGAACTTCAAAGAGCACAGCTGCAACTCCATTATTCTGCAACTGGTTGCATACCAAGCCTAGACCTTGGTGTATACTTAGAATTTTCTACCTCCATATTGGGCAGCTCTGGCCATGGCAGATGTTACAGCAGCTACGGATCAGCAGAGAGCACAGTACTCTTTGTCAACACCCTCTTGGATGAGGGTATGTTTAGACTACATTTGCTGCTGTGACTGTAGTGCTTGAGCTAGCTTTAAACTAGATAGACTGGGACAACAGGTAGTCTCAGGGGAGCTAAGAGGTTCTGACTGAGCACTAGATTGAGCTTATCCTACTTTAGACTCCTTCTATATTGTTTAAAGCTGATCAAATCCAAAATGTATTTCTGGAATATAAGGCAAAAGAAGTTTTGTATAATTTTGTTTGATGTATATTTGTTTTGTAGGTGCCTTGCAGGTTATAATGGAGAGAGGTGTGAACACTTAACACTAAATTCCTATGCACATAATTCTTATGAACGCTACATTGCTGTGGGAATTGGTATAGGAATACTGACCAGTGGGATACTTGCTATCATCTACTGCTACGTAAGAAAGAGGTATAGAAGATAGGTAACCTTTTGATTACTTTCATGTGAATTTTGGTGGGGAGGAAAGCTGTGCAGAATTTTATGAGGGAACTGGCAGTGTTTTCTTGCCTCTGTTATTCGTCTGTTGTGTGATCTTAAAGTAGCTGACAGTTTCTCTGCTTTTCTGTTAGCCAAAAGGATAAAATAACTGCAGCTGCTCAAAATATGAGTTTCATTGAGGCTACTTAAATGAGTTGGGCAATTAGATTTAGTTCTGTTCAGACTACAGTGGTTTTAGATTTGTCTGATTAAAATCAGTCACATTATCCATTTTAGATGCAGAAAATTGAAATCGCCTTACAAAGTCTGCGTGAGTGAGACTGCATTGTGAAGACCTGTCATTGGGACATTTACCAACTTGTCTGTAAACTAGCGAAGGTTTCGATTTGGGAGGCCATCCTGCACCATCTAGCAGGTATCTCAGCCTCACTGATGAGGCGAGATAAAGGGAATGGCACAGCATGGGCATAAAGGAACTCCTGTAGAACTGATGGGCTCCATTCACTTTTGAAGAAAGATTTCTAATCTTTAATAAAGGTTGCTATACGAGCAGCTCGCATCAGCTGAGGATACTTCCAGCCTTCTCAGCACTCTCCTGTGGTTCACATTTGCTGAGGGAAGGACTGATTTGTTTTAGTCATTTCCAGTCATTTCAAGCCCTAGCAGAGTATTCTGGCCTGGTCTTCTTCCCACTCCTCCTCCTTTCCTTTATTTTTTCCTCTGGTGGAAAAGCACAACCTGTCTCATAATGGAATTGTTTTCTGAACATCACATGCTGACAAGGAGCCACCTGAGTTCTTCTTTCACAAGCTCTGATGCATATGTGCCTGGATCAACAGTCCTCTTCCAATACTGTACGTATCTCCAGTGGACTAAGCAGAATATGGGCTTTCATTGCCATATGGACAAAATTGTAAAACGCTAAGGAAAATATATGGTCCTCAGAGACTTACGTAAAAGTAAGAATAAAAATTAAACAGTTTCTGGAAAATCAGATCATGAGATCTCAGGGCATTGCAATTTCTTTCAATTTTGACAGGCAAAGAAATTAGATATCTTTATCCAAATGGATATTGAGTGTGCTCGCTGACAAAGAACTTATATAACAGCTCATCAGAGACTCAAAACCATCAGGCAAAACATTGCCTTCCTGGACCATGATTTCAGACTAAGACTCCAGTTGCAAGGGAAGCTGAATTTTTGTTATGAAACTCCAATATAGCTTTGTCTAGGAAGCAAACTCACTCTACTCCATTCTCACAGTATGTGCACAATATCACCACTGAAATAAGAAAGAAATCATAGAATGGCAAGGTTGGAAGGGACCTCTGGAGATCATCTAGTCCAACTCTCAGTGTAGCCCCATACGGGGATTGAACCTATGACCTTTAGCAGCACCACGCTCTAATTAACTGAACTAAACCTGCCCATGTGACTGCAGGGATTTTGTTCTGCCCTCTCCTGACAGACTACTTATTAGATACTTAGGGTTTTGAGGTTAGTTGATTTATTTGTTTTTTACCTTGCCTGTGCAGAAACACCAAGGAAACACTAAGAGGAAGGAAGAAAATTGGTTCTGAAGACTGTGGCGCTAACTGTGGTTTCTCACTGATGTCTGGAGTATTTACCAGTGCTGATGAGACTGGCTTCAAGAGATTTTCATTTCTACTACTGCACATTATAGACACATCTGTTTTGCTTAGTCATCTATGAGAAAGCAGCAGTTAGGTACCTCAGAAACCCTTGGAATTCATATGGGTTAACGTCTGCTGCTGAGTTTGGGTGCCTTTCTCTAAAACTAAGTTTGTTGGTGAGCTCACTTTTAACAAAGGATGTGCATCATTTGTTTAAAAACCTGAGTATTTGTGAGCCTTTCATGGTAATGGTGAAATGTGTATGAATGACTGGGGGCTTGAAAGGGGAAATGCACATTTAGCACTTCAGTGGTCTGATACACTTGGCTTCTCACACAGGGGGATCCTGGTCAGTAGCTGAGTTGTCTCAATTCTAGATTGATACTAATAAATAATAACATGTCACACACTATGTGGTTGGACTCCGTGTGCAACACAGGAGCCAGCAGCAAGCGCATACATTGAAAAGACTGTTGGTGAGGAGCTGAATGGAGATACATGCCAGTCCTTTCCTTCATGCATTGACATGAGCATTTTCCACAATGCATTGAATTGATTTCCCAGCTCTCAGCCTATTCATTTTTTTCCGTCTCAAGATAGATCTTCAGATCTCTGTCTTGTTTGTCCCTTCCATTCTCCTGACCTCGTCCTTTGTACCTACTGGAAGGCAAATTCTGCACTCCTTATTTTTAGGTCAGGTTTCAATAGCTGCCCTCATGTATTCTGTGTTATATATAATGTAGTGAGAGTACAATTAGATCCTAATTAAAATACACACATACATACACACATGCATATACATACGCACACACACTCTGCTCCCCCTCACTTGACAGACACTGCAGTGAGATACGTATTAGAAATGTGCATGTAGTGAGGATTCTCACACAGGTGAGAGATTTTTTTTCTTGTCCGTCTCCCATAGCTAGATAGACTGAAAGAGAAAAAGCCACAAAACTTTTGGCATATGGGCAGATATTCTTACCCGAGAGAGTTATCTCTTCCTACACTCACATTGTAAGTGTTGCATTCAATTCTAGTGGAACAGTCCTTGGGCACCAAAGAGGCTGTTTCTTGGAGGAAACACACAGAGAAACACAACTTTTTCAGGGCTTCAGGAAGTACTTACTGATTACAATCAGGTGCTGTGTACCAAAAGAAACACACACTGACTTTTTTTTTTTTAAGGTTGGTTAAACATACAAACATTTGGAGGCCTGAAATGCAGACACTTAAATAGTGGGGAGTTTTTCCAGTTTGTTTTCTGGTGCAAGGCAGCTCTGGAAAGGCTTTCTGTCAAAGTTAGCTGTGATTTTTGTGCTAACTGAAGAAAAGCTCATGAGGGAAATACCAGATGAATCCATGTCATGCAAAATGGACTTTGACAGTATATGTGTAAAAGGAGATGAAAATGGAAGAATAGAAGGAAGAAGAGAAATGAGATCTTTGCTTTATTCTTCTGTTTTCTCTTTTCAAGCAGTATTGAGGCTTTCAAAAATGGGTTCCTCACCACCATGGTGCTGTATGTTCTAGGTACTAAACCATGACGTTTGAGCAGATTGCCATCTCCATAGACATCCAGGGCTGGTGGCACTGATGACTGCTTTCTCCATCACTTGCCAGAGTGTTTACAGGCTGTAGCCTGTGTGGGAGAAGAGTGTTGTCACTGCTGTTTTAAAGGATTTCATCAGGCACAAGCTGTGTTTGAAGCATCGCTGCATGAATGAATCACTCAGCTGTTTCACACAGCGACCCTGCCGAGGAAGTCTGCGCTGCCTCAGACTACTTCGTGGAGTGAGCCGTGCTGAGCCCTGCCTTGATAAGTGACAGATGCTGCTGGGCTAGTATTGTGTGTTGCTGCTTACAGGGTAGAATTTCCTGCAGAACTGGCAAGTCAGAGGATCAGGATCATCTTTCCCAGCTCATTTGTCAGGCTTCAACTCCTCCTCTGATGGCTTAACAAACGGGAAAACAAAGTTGTTCATCTCAATAGCTGCACGTGCGAAAAAAAATACAATTTCAGGAGGAGACCCTGTGTATGCATGTGGCTCCAAGGCAGTCCTGCATCAGGCTTGTTGGGGCACTGCCTAATTAGAAACAAGAGAGACACTAAGGACTGGGAGCTGCTGCTCTGAGTGTCAGAGCACTTGCCCTGTGTCTCATCCTGGCAGCTGGAAGCCAAACTGATGTGTTTTCCTACAGTGCATCTCTCAAGATTAGCTCTTCTTAAGCCACCTAGCCCCTCCCTTGCTTCGCTGGCATCTGCCCTCAACATCCACTTGTACTTTGTTGCTAATGCTTGACTGTGACTTGGATACCTTCCCTGAATTTGACTTCCATTTTCTACTGAGGTGCATTGCATGGCCCGCAGTTTCCCTAATCTCAGCAAGGTCATTTTAAAATGATTGGATAGAGGCTGTGGAGAATATGTCTGTCCTTGAAAAATGCTACTTTTACTCTTGAGTGGCGGATCGGTGGCTGACATTTGGAGCACACGCCGTCCCTGTGAGCAGTGAAAATTGTCTTATTGCCTGCAGGATGTGCTGTTCATTGGCAGCAGTGCGCGTGATCTCACATGTCTGCATCAGCACTCTGAGCTGCAGAGGCATAGGAAGGAGCTGGCCCATCAAGTCCGATAGCCAGTCAGCAACTACAGACAGTGCCAGAGGCTTCTGAAGAAGGTCTAAGAGATCTAGGGGCAGGCAGGCAGGTAGGAGAGAGTTTTCTCTCGGAGGTTTTCTCTAACCCTCTGTAACCAAAAACATGGTTTGCATAATAATACAGCAGTGTTTCTGGTCCTTCCCACTTACTGTGGCAACACAGCTGCTTCTTGTGTGTATTAAAAGAAGAACCTGATTTGTGTTAATGTGGCTAGCACAAGCTAACTAGTGTATGGTCTGAGCATAAGTACTGAGTTGTGTCCAGAGAACCAGCTGTGAATCTGCTTGTTTACCAGTGGCTCTTCATTTCCTGAAAAAGTCACTTGACTGAGCAATATTTCATATGTTTCTGTCATTCTTTACACCTGCTGTGTGTTTTACTTCATTTCCAGTGCATGAGATACACTGCAATTGGAAAAAAATCCCAGAAACATAGAGAAGTCTAACTTTGCAAAAGAATTAATTCAATAATTAAGTTCCTAATAGCTAGTTATGCCTGAAACTCATAGTCTTTAATGAATTTCTCTTTAGAGGATTCCTGTGAAGCAAGGCAATGCTTTGGGGATGATGTGCTGAGGAGAACTAAGGCCTAGAAAACTCACATGAATGTGAGGCATCAGGGTATCAACTCCAGGTTTGTAAAACCTTTTCATAGTGCTGTAGCTTCTAAGTCTGTTAAGATACGGTTAAGACTCACTTGCAATGTTTAGAGAGAGGAAAGAAGAGAATGAGCTGTTCTTGATAGGATGAAATTTGGAAGGCCAAAAAAAGGGGTTCTTTTAATATTAACCTCAACTCTGTATTTTGTATGACATGAAGACAAGCCTTTTTTAAAAAAAAAAAAAAATCTTTTGCAGCTGTTCAGAGAACGACCATGACAAAATGTAAGTACTTGAAAAATGATAGTTTGTGTGGTGTAGATAAATAGTTTGAAGGTTATATACAGTTGACTCTAGCCCATCATGAGTAGAGTCTTGAATAGTCTTATTTATTTCAGTGGCTCCTGACATGGAAAGGAACTGTTTCATGGCACTAGGAGAGCTGAGTCCAGCCCTTTGAAAAATATTCATGAAAAATTAGGAGTGGAGGAAAAGTGGAACGGCTGTTGCTTACGTATCAAGGGTCTGGTAGCTCAAAGACATGAATGAGTAACTGTACCTGCCTTCAGAGATACTGCAAGTGCAATCTGCACAGCTCAGTGCTCTGTGGCTGCTCTGCATTTCAGAGCTCTCAAGGCATCTGCAGTTACATGTGTGAGACACATCATGTCATTAGCCTTGATCTAAAGAGAGAAACACCTGCAGAGGTCCCTAGTGTACTAAAAATCGAGGAAATTACTTGAGACTCCCTATTTACAACACAATTAAAAAATTGCAGCCAGTGATTAAAGCTCAGTATATGTAGTCATTAATAATCATGACAGCAATAAAGTCTTGTACTGTGACTGGACTTTAGGCTGCTCCTACTCTCGCAGAATTGAACGAGAGCAGGAGCTGGCTCTGTAAAAAGCAGCCCTTAGCAAGCTAAAGGAACTGCCGTAGCACAGTTGACACCACTGGCTGATGCAGAAGAGGAAGGTGTTTATTGTGGTATTGCTTGGAGCAGCTTTGGTATATGCTGTACAGGTGCAAAGAGGGAGGCACTGCACTTTAGAGCTTACAGCTTTTTAGGCATCTCACTTGGCTGCTGGATTTAGAAGCTGGGGCACAGACTGTTTTTGCTGGAAAGATGTTTTGACCTAGTTCTATATGCCCATTGCCTGCATAGGCAATCAAGCTCCTAAATGAGACAGTAAAGTTAGATATCTATAGTTAGAAAAGGTAAATACCTTTTTTCAAAGAGATCAGGTGAAACAATGAAGAAAAGGGAAATCACCTGATCTAAGTCATGTGAAGTCTGAATTTGGTACAGACCCTGGATCTTTGGTCTACCCATCCAAGACCTGGGTGACTGCTTCTTTTCCCATCTGCAGGCCAATGTGTTGCCTTTTTACTTACGGGAAGCATCGGTGGAGGCCAAAGGTTGGAAAGAGAACAGAGGATAACTCCCTGCTGAGGCAGGGTTGTGGGTTGCTGAATTCAGTGGAAATCTTACTAGACTGAGGCCCAGTTACACAACTGGCCAAAATCACTGTTAGGTTGGTTGAATAAGACTCTGAAAGACAATTTAGGGTAAAAACTATTTTAAATGCTCATCCTCTGACACAAAAGGATCAGAGGTATCTAAATCTTTTTGCTTCCAATTCCAACATTGAATCATTTAAAAACTAATGTTAATGAAGACTTTATTTTGAATTTACCTGGTGAAAGTATGCAAACAAGTTTCCTGCTAATGATTACCTGTCTACATTTTTACCAATATTTTGTCCATTCCTTTAAAAAGCAAAAATATAGTTTGCTGTACTTTGAAGACTTGGTATTCAAACTTCAAGCTGTGTGTCCTGATTGTAACTGAACAAAATGTAGCATGATGATGTTGCCATTGCCCGATCGAATGAGTAGGGAATTATATCCAAAACACAGGCAGATGTGTGCAAAGTTTGTGTTTGCTTTTCCCTAACATTGTTTTATTCCCAGTGAATTTGAGAGCTCTTGGAAAGCAAACATAGAAAATGAAAGAAAACATGTTGTAGGTGTGAGATAGGCTCAGTCTAGATGCTCTTCAAGACTAACTCTATGACAATTAAACTTGCAATTACTCTCCTGGTTCGATTTTTGACTGCCTTTACTTTGGTGCAGTAAAAACCCATATTCTGCCCAGGAATGTCTTTGTCTTAGTGGGAGAAATCTTTTCTTCTGCATCAAGGTTTTGGGAGAAATTACTTCTTTCTTTCATTAAGCTTTTACTTTAATGAGTGAGCCTTGGTATTAGCTGTGCACAGTTTAGCTCTTAGGACCTCAAATAGCTCCCAAGACATCAGCAAGGCTTCATGATTGAGGTCTGATGGCTTGCTGGTAGAGAATTATTCTGCTCTGCCTCTCACGAGCCAGGACATATTGGTGTGGGGAGCAGTGGAGACTGGGAGCCAGCCTGAGCTGGCCAATGTTGAAAGGATTTGTGCCTAGAAAAGGTAAAATGTGTCTATGAGCCTAGAGTTCAGCACATTCACCTGCTGTGCAGGGGTTAGAGACCTGAAGACCTGGAGGATATCTGCTGCTATTGCCAATTTATCTGCCATATCTTTCAGTTTCCCAAGGCAAGGAACCATGTTATGACCCAAAGCTGGGAGTATTAGGGCTTCATCACTGTTGCTTCATGAAATAAATAAATTAATTCAAAATAAATAAATAAATAAGGAAAAGTCCCAGAACCCTTCCCATGTCATCCACATCCTAGCTGCTGTGGAAAGAAACCTCTCGGTAGCTCCTTCTGAGAAATGGCACAACAATCATGGCTGAGACATAAGAAAACAGGTCCATGCTTTGCAAAAGCATCTGACTAACTCAGACAAAGTTAATTTGTTTGACATAATTCCTGTACGTAAGACTTAGTCTGTTTATATATCATTGTTAGCGCAAATCCCATGATGAACTGCATTTTATTGACTTCTACCAGTCATCTGATAGAGACCAGCGGCAGATTTGAATATGACCACTGTTCCAGGAAGCTCTAATAGATACTAGCTCAGAGTTTAAAGGTTGCTGGGCAACAAATAGGCCTAGCAGGTAGCGTGACAGCTTTATGTAACAGGGAGGATCCAGGCACTTCAGTGCATCCCTGCTCTGTGGTCCGGGCAGCCACCTCGAAGATGGGGGAAGCAGGCTGAAGCAACTCACTTGCAGGCAGGGGACAGTGGGTGGTCTTGAGTGACAGGCTAAGCCACATGGCCAGAACATGAAGTATTTGACTGATAGTTTGTGACTTTCCCCCTCTGATCATAGTTACTGCCTCATGCATGCATAGGTGTTTATTGGAGGGATGCAATTGGGATAGAGCAAAACAAGGAGGGTCCCAAGTGGCCTTGTCTGTGTTTGTGCTTTTCAGAAACTCGTAGCATCCTTTGATACCTGATGGCTGTAGCTGGTAGAGCGGTGACTGTGAAAACCTGCAAGTCAGAGTTTCTGCTAATTAATTACTCTTGCTGCCTTATTCTCAGGATGGTGCTGAGGGGCAGAGCAGAAGTAGCACGAGCTTCAAGGTAAGCAGTGAACACGAAAAAGAAGTCTGGCTGAACTTGGTGAAAGGCATGGTGCTTAATGAGCCTTCCAAGTTGATAACTTCCAGCCTGATGATGTAAAACAAGTCAAAAGAAACAGGATTGAGTACTTCAAAGCAAAATGAAGTCTAAGACCCAGAACTGTGCGTGGAGACAATTGACTACTTCTCCTGAAGCCAGTAAGATGCAAAGTCACAGGAGATCCATCTCTCATCATTGCAAAGACTTCCTTTAAAGTGGAACTGTAGCCCTTATGTGAAGGTGGATTTGCACAGCTTGGCTTACATCATCCAGAACAACGGCCCTTGATTTCCCTACAGGACATGTAGACCCCTGTTAAGTGAAAGCAGATGCCAGCAGTAGAGTTGGTTTTCACAGTTATCTATTGAAGACCCTCTATCAATTGTTGATAGACTATTGATGTAAAAGGTCTAACTGATGAAAGGTACACCTGAATCTGCTCCGGTCACCAAGCAGACTAGAAAGTTAACTGTGCTACAGCAGTGCTTGTAGGTCATCATGCACTTTCATAAGTAAGTGGGTATCACACTTAATTAGGTAGGTTGGGGCTAAAGCATGATGGTTTCTGATTTTCCAGTTAAAAGGAATTTTCTAAATCCAGTTGCCCACAAGTGTTTTCTGTAGTGTCTGCTGGCATTCTCAGAGCAGTCCCTACTCAAGCTGTCTGGGTTTACTGCAAGGAACCGGCATGCTGAAATACAGGCAGGAGCTGAAAGATGGGAAATTCTATTGCCCTTTCCCCTTGCCTTGTTCATACTTCTCTTGAGGTTTTTTGGTGGCACTTTCTTGACTTCTCATGTGCAAATACGTTTGAAAGTTCTCTTCCCTCAGGCACTTCTCAGCCATTTCCTAAATTCCTTCTTCCATCACTAACTATTTTCCATCAAGATTACAGCAGCAAAAAATGTTCTGTATGGCCTGGGTGCTCCCCTATGCATGAAAAATGTGTGCCGTAGCCAAGAAACACCATGAGTTTCTTCCTGATTGTTCCAAAGAAGAATGGGGACTGACGCAGGCAGAGGGCATGACCTTACACACACACACACACACACACACACACAAACACACACACACACACGCACACACACACTCTGCTGCTGCTCTGAAATCTGCACTGAAATTGCCATGACCTCAGCGGAATCACAAGGAGCTTGGGGTAGCTGGGCTGAGTTCTGTGGCCTCACACCTTCCTCCTGACCCTTTCTTTCTAGTCTAGTGTGGTTCCTTTCAGATCCATCCTTCTTGGCCTAACCAAAACAGATGTCCTCTCCTTCCACCAAAACTCAGTGCCTGGATACACAAGGAAAATCCCTTCTCTGTGCAAGTGGTTCCCTTGAAGAGGTAGTAGGGGGAAGAGTGCAAGGCGTAGTTTTGTCCTGGTCCTGAGCTCTGCCAAGGGCAGAGTTTTACTCCACTGGTAGGAAGCCCTGAGAGGTTTCACAGAGTGGGGAGGAGAGTCAGAGCTTGCGGTTCTTGCTTTCTTCTTCTGTTAACCTGTGGGGCATTCACAATCATTTCACCTCTTCTCAGTTCATTTAAGCAGAAGGAGATGTCCCAGTGTGGGATACCACTCTAAGCTACTCCAGCACACTCTTCTAAGTCAGGTGCCATATTGAACTGCAGCTTGGTAAGTCTTGAGAAAGGTATTTAGGAAAATTCTGCATGGGTTTAGTTTGCTTGGTTTTTAAACCATTAAGCATTTGTGAAACATAGTTATTTAATGTATACACAGAAGGCTTTTTAAGATAATTAACCATAGAGATCCCACTTAGCTCTGGCCTAACTCCAAGCTCTGATACAGAGTATAGTAAAACCTTCGTTGACTTCGGTGGATACAAGCTTTGGTTACTTGTACCATCTGAGTCATAGGATATTTGGATATTTGTATGTTTTTGAGTGCCATGGGATTCTTAGAAGTTCCCATTTGATTTTCGAGTATGTACCACCATGAGAGCAAGATAGGAAGTGCAGGCCATATGCTATTCAGTAACAGCAAATTATAAATGTAAACATACTCTGTTCTAATATTATTAAAAGCTTAAAAAGCCTCTGGTGGGGGAGAGAACTCAAGGCTATTTGACTATATATGGACATAGTCTGGACAGAGCCTGCTGAAATCCTGGACATTTTTCTATCAACTTCATTAAGCTTTGGAGCAGAGTGCAAGTGGCTTATGGTTCCTGTGACAGAGAAGAACCCTGGGAGCATCTGTTGTGCTCAGGGCGATTCTGCCACTCCTGTCCATGCAGACGAAATTATAGCAGAATTAATGTTGCTAGTTTTGAATAATGATATGGAATACTATCTGAAGATAGTGGGATTTAGATTTTGTGTACTTTCATAGGATTTTCATACCTGCTGTCCGTCACTTAGGTATGTTTGTCATGCTTAGCATAGGATTGCTGGAGATTGCATACACTATCCATAATGCAAGTGAATTCCAGCTTCTCTGTACTGTATCTATTTATATTGAAAGAAAATATTACAAAGTCATGAGCCAAATTGCCTTTGTCATGAAAGGATTTGCATATGTTTGTTGTAAAATGTGCATTTTTTTGTTGTTATTTGCTAACTGTTCTAAAAACCTTCAATAGCAACAGTTTGGTCTTCAGACGTTAACTTGTGTGTTTTCATGAATGCTGATACTGCTGTTTGAAACAGTGCTCTGGAGCAATGCTTACAGCAACCAAAAAAAAAAGAAAATGAAATAGAATACGCCACCAAAAGGAACTTTACATGTCTGCTACCATACAGGTACAATTCCTTTTAGGCCAGGAGATATTTTCTGTGCTTTATTGCTAGCTGACATGGAAATACATAGTCAGACATTGACAGAGGCACCTTGTATTTATGATAGAAAATGTGTAATTTTAATATGCATGCCCTGCCTTGTGCTGTTGCAGAGCTGAGGCTCTGACTTAGGTGTCAGAGGTTTTGGAAATTTTGAACAGCAAGTTTGTCTTTTATTTCTCACAAAAATCTCTGTGTTAACATAGAGCTCAAGTCCCTGCATATTGGTATATGTGAAGAAAACCCTGCAGAAAACATCCTATTATCCTTGAAAGAACTTATAAAACCCACTGGCTTGAGAGAGAATCAGGCTCATGTCTGTTTGCCCTCTGTGAATTCTGGGAGTGTGGAGGTCTGCAGAGAGCAGAGGCAGGTCTGCAGGCAAAAAGAGGCAAGACCAGGGCCTGTGTGCAGAACAGCTCTTGGGATACCATAGCCTAAAGAATCCAGTATGTGGGTTAGAGAGGCTACAGCCTTTGGTGC
Source organism: Rhea pennata (assembly GCF_028389875.1). Classification (NCBI taxonomy): domain Eukaryota; kingdom Metazoa; phylum Chordata; class Aves; order Rheiformes; family Rheidae; genus Rhea; species Rhea pennata. The sequence goes on from NC_084666.1 coordinate 73,259,019, forward strand.
TTGTGTGGGGGCTTGGCCAAGTCCAGTATGCAGAATTTCTGTCATCATATGTGTAAATGTTGTAGTACAAGATCAAGGGTAAAATAGCACAGGAGCACAGGAACTTGATGATGTTGAACGGAAGGCACAGAGACCTGAAAATCCCAGGCAGTGTGAAGTTTCTTAGTGTATGTGGAAAAGCCTTCAGAGGTTGGTTCTGACTAATAACTTCAGTTACCTGTGCATCAGCGTTACCAGTGATGCTGCTGACTGCCAAGGTAGCACCTCTTCTGTCTCCAGATGGAGCAGAAGTTGGTGATTCAGAGAATTTCTCATATTCTACATTAAATCTTTAGTCCGGTCATTTTCACATGTTAAATTCCCCCAGGGATTATGGCCCTATACAGTGTGCAGAGTGATAACTTAATAGAAGTAATACAAAATTACAACTCCATGTGGTTTAACACAGGTAACTTCCAAAGAAATCCAGGCATAGGTTTTTGCTCATCGCAAGGTATTAGTACAAAAGAAATTTGCATCTGCTTCAGGAGGCCTCATATTTCAGAAGCCTAAGCTCAAAAGTGGGTCCTTCGCAAACTGTGGACCTTCTAAATTCCATGTTGCTTTTGTAAGGCAAGAAGCTACTTGGGTATGAGATCTGAGCTACAAGATGCTTTGCCTGTGCTACAAGTGGGACAAGCAGCAAAGGGGAAAAAAGTGTGGCTTGATTCTCTGAGACCACTGTGCGCAGCATCCAACATGTCCCAACTTGAAGAGTGAATAGCTGTAAGGGACAGAGTGGTTGTCACATTTGGATATAATGGCCAGATGTATTTACTGCTTATAAATATCTCTTATTGGTCAGTTTTAAATGTTCATTTTCCTACAGCATGAATCTGAGTTGTAGCACCAGGAAAAGGAGTGTAGGGGGCAGTCCGTGTCTGACTCACGGACACAGAGGAAGTGATCTATGAGAAGGGCAGCAGTCTGGATCACAGGGGGGCACAGGTACAAGTCTCTGCTCCAGCGTGTGCATTGGGTAAGTTACATACACTGAATGTGCCTCAGTTCCCAATCAGAGAATAGCAAAGTAGCTACAGGGATGCCATGGAGGTAAGTATATTGAAGACTGTGAAGGCAGTTCATAGGTAAAACAGTGTTTTGTTCTTATGTTATGCTTGGCATCAGTAGATCTAAAACCAGCTCCTCCCTCAGCATGGACTGTCAGGGAAGCAGCCAGCATTTCAGCAGCCAGCAGAAATTGCACTGAGATTTCCTGGCCCTTCACACTGCAGAGAGAGGGAATGCTTCTCTGTCTCTGCCTTTGCTACTTGCCTCCCTCAACCCCGCCATCCATAAACAACTTGGGGGGAGTTTCAGGGTGTTATTAAAATTAATAAAGTGGTTTTAGGAATGTTTTGCTTCTCTGGAGCTTTCACAACATACATTAATAGAGGCTTTTGGCAGGAACAGTAAAGCAAATTGCTCCCACCCTCTCTTAGCGTGTGGTGAGCAGTGTCTCCCAGCAGCCACGTGACTGAAAGTCTGAACACAGCGCAGCTCCTGGTAGGCAGAGAATGCCCTTGTGAAACTTTCAGGCCTCTGTGTCCAGCACAGAAGCGTGAGACTTGGCCCTCGCGCACTCGCTTTTCTCATGACCTCTCTAGACTTGTGCAGTGCTCTGGAGCCGCTCATTTTGAGCTGCTTGGGAATGTTCTGTCACTAGGTTTGCATATGCTCAGGCCATGGCTGGCCGTAAGCCTTAATTTTGTTCGATTCTTAGAGCTTGCACCAGACTTTTAGGCATTATTGAACAGAGACTTTTGTGTTTACCTATCTACCTGATGAGGGAAAGGTAAGCAATTTTTATGCTTTAAATGCTTCTCATATCTCCCCAAGGGCATTTAGCTATCTCATTCCTTACCTGTAGATATGCTTGTAGTGGGTGTAAGTGACACAGTTTCCTTGTGCTTTATCTGCAAGGCAATCTGGAAATATTCCCTGTGAAGTCCAGCTGAGTTCATAGTGCAATTACAATGACATGCCTTATAACAGGTAGCATCAGGACTTTACACTACTGCTTTTTCCTTTCTATTTTAAATTTCAAAACTTGTATTCATTTTGTTTGCAATTAACTCCTTATTTAGATGCAGTAGTCTATGTTCATGTGCTGTTACTTAAGAGATGGGAGAAGTGGGCCCAACATTTCCCACTTGTGGTGGCAGCAGGAATGACACCAGAACTG